>NC_089249.1:240384130-240429130 GCF_963930625.1 Muntiacus reevesi
CATGTGGCTGGCTGGCTGGATGGATGAGGGACAAATGGATGAGTAAGCAGAGAGACAAGACAGATAATCTTAGTTTAGGGTCATTGGACATAGGGATGTAGGGTCTGATGCCTAAGTTTGGATTTGGGCCCTTTTACTTACTGACTCTTACTGACCATGTAACCATGAGAGTTTTGTACTGAGAAACAGAGATGATCACTCCAGTCTGCCGTGTTAACCAGGAAATTATAAGAATTGCCTCAAATAGTAGATGAGAGGGGAAACTGCATAAAGCTACATGTAAGTGTCAGAGGATTGTGGAAATAAGCAAATCTAAAGGAGCTCTCGATCTTAGATATACAAAGAGGACAATGCAAGAGTGGCTGGTGGAGGAAAAGACATAGGAGCTGGAATGTATATTACACAGCAGTAGGTCCCACTCCATCAAGTAGCTGTTGAGTTACTGAAGGCCTGATGTTAGGAGACTACTTGAGGTCTGTGTCTCACTTTACTCACTTTGTCTCATCATCCAAAACATGCTACTCCTCCCTGACACAGCACCTTCTGTTGTGAGGCTCAACTCTACTTCCCACCTCGGAATCCCCTGGATCACTCAGCCTCAGAGTCAGTATCCAAGGGCCCACAATATCAGAATCGCTTGGGTGCCCACTGACAAGTACAGATTCTGGGGTCCCAGTTTTATCTTCTAATTCAGAGTCCTTTAACATGCCCTGTTGAGGATAAGCTTTGTATGCAAAGATTGATGCCTTGCATACAATGATTCTTCGATAAATATCTGTTCATTTCTCAGCTGTTGCTGTTTGCTCAGGCTCACTGGTTGATGTCCCATTGGCAGAATTGAAACCTGAACCCAGGTCTCCTGCTGCCTATTCCAGGGGCCCTGCCAGTGCCTCCTGCAAGGAAATGGCCGCAATGACCTCTCCACGGCCTTAGGCTCTAACATTGCAGACTCCTCAGCAACTCTGAGATACAAGCTTCTCCAATTGCTTGAGGATTTTAAGCTAAGTCCTCTGGCTTTCACCAGGCTGCTGCTGGGATCCTTGAAAACCCAGGGATAAGAGAGGCCTAGTAGAGATAAGAGATTCTTACTTCTCCTCCCATCTGCCTGCTGCCCAGATGGGGGCCATGCTGATGCAACCCTGAAGTCCCAGGTGTGGAGCCACCGGGTTGATGCAAGAGCAGTGGAGCTGCTAATTACCCACAGAAATCCCACATTGTTTAGAGCAATTGTTCTCGCCCTCACAACTCCCTGGAATCACCTGTGGAACTTACAAAATATTGTTGTGTGAGCCCACCCCAGAGACTGTGAATGTCTGCAAGCCTAGGCATCAGGCTGTTAAGTCTCAGTACATGGTGCCAGCGTGGAGCCAAGGCTGGGAAGCAGTGCCTAGAGGTATCCCTTATCCAAGGACTCGCCATGTTTTCCAGCTGGACTGCTAAGCATTGAATCCCCATCTTCCAGATGGAGTAAATGAGACTTTGAAGCATCAGGCAATATGCTCCAGAGCACACAGTGTCTTCCCTAAAAGCCACAGAAATCAACTCTGCATAACTTACACAGAAGGGGAAATTAATGCACAGTTATGAGCGACTCAGAATGAGAGTATCGGGTTCACAAATAGACCTCCCAAAAGACACGAGCCAGGAGTGGATGGGTGATCATCTCAGACCGTCACCACTGGAAGGATGCCCTTCATCTCTGTGAGCAATCTCAAGATCCAGATTGCTTCCAGGGGGCTGGGCTGGCTGACCTAGGGTCCCCTGTAGAACTGAGATGAGGGAGAGGCTGACCCCACACTTGTATGCCTTGAGAGTGAGGGCTTAGACAGTAAAGAACCTACCTGCAATGCAGGAGACCCGGGTTCTATCCCTGGGCCAGGAGGATCCCCTGAGGATGGAAATGGCAACCCACTCCAGTATCCTTGCCTGGAGAATTCCATGGACAGAGGAGCCTGGAGGGCTACAGTCCATGGGGTCACCAAGAATCAGATATGACTGAGCAACTAACACAACAATAGACAGTGAGTGCATCCTTAAATTTTTCACCCTGGAGCCCTTTGACACCTGACTCTCCTCACCCTAGTGCTGAGCCTACACCTTGGCCCAGGGCTGAGGATCGCCAGAGTGACAGCCCACTAAGACTGCATCAGATAGCCCCTGGATGCCTCTCCAAAACACAACCGGGATGCTGTTAGCAAAAAGAAAGGAATGGATGCTGGGTGGGTGAAAATATAGGTGCCCACTCCCAGGTTTTAGAGCAGACCAATTAGCCGCATGACTCTGGAGTTGGATGAATCTGGATTTAAACCCAGGGTCTCCCCTTAATATCTACTTGACCTCAGACAACTCAGCTTGTTTTTCTGAGTGAAGGTACAAAATGATGCTGATACTGGTACCATGTGTTGACCGCTGACTTCTGGTTCTTTGTGCCATGTTCTTGCCCTTGCCCCCATACCAGTGTTTTCAAATGTTCCAATGGGGGCATCTAACTGCAAAGGAGAGAGGGCTTGGGCCCCTGAGGACCTGGAGGCAGAATCTGAAACCACTCACAGCAACCACATTCTTCCAGACTGCCAGCAAGTCCACAGCCCAGGGAAGTGAGTGCTTATGTCCACAAAAAGACACGTACAGGAATGGTACTAGTGATGCCATTCATAGAATCCATAAACTGGAAACAAACAAAATGCCCGTTAACAGTAAAATCAGTAAATGGAGCAATAGTATGTGAGCACAGAAAATAGCAGACCATTGCTACCCATAGTGGCAAGAATGAATCTCAGACAAGGTCGAGGGAAGCAAGTCAGACTCCAAGTAGCATTTTCTGTATGACTCTATGTACATGAAGTTTAGGAACCAACAAATTAATCCATTGAACTGTACTTAATAAGATCAGTGAACTTTATTATATGTAATGCCAATTTAAGAAACAAAATTAACTTTAAAAAAAAAAGGAAAAGATTTAAGTTCTGCAATCTAGCCAAATATACTTAGACTTTAACATTGATTTCCTCCAAAATATTTCAGGGAAATGGGCTATTTGGGAATATAGGCCTTGTTTATCCAGTGGGCATCAGTCCCCTCTTCCTAGTGTCCATCTATCCTTGGAGCATGCTCCCAAGTTCAGAAGTTTTCCCCCTCACTCCATTTTGAATGATCTCCATAAACATCCAAAGCCCAAAGTAGCAAGCTAATGGTCCATAAACCATAATCACCCCTTATCAGATTCTGTTTGACCCACTCTATGTTGTTTGTTTGTTTGTTTTTCCATATTTCCTTTCAGAATAATCCAGGCTTCTCTTGAAACTTTGGATATCTGAAAAATGGGCACGTTGGCAATAAAGGACTGGCGCATACATGCTGCAGGTCTTGACAGATGGGACATGGGTGTGTGAGTCCCCCCAGCCCCTCCTGGCCGGCCTCACTCATGCCCTGCGTCTTCCTGACCTCTGCTGACGTTTAAGCTGATGCCCTGTCTGCTCACCTCAGACCCGAACCTCTACTGCTGTCCTATCCAAATCCTTCCCTGGCCCCCCTGTCACTCCTCCAGAAAGCCTCCCAGATAAGCTCCCCAACACTCTCTGGTCCTTTCTAGGTCAGGAGCCAGTCCAACCCATCACCTGTTTTTGTACTGCTTGCAAGCTAAGGATGGGTGTGAGATTTTCAAATAGTTAGAAAAAATCAAATCAAGCATAATACATTGTGTTACATGAAAATTAGATGAAATTCAAATTTCAGTGTCCATACCTAGTTTTCTTGGAATACAGCCATGCTCACTCATTTAGGAATCATCTGTGGCTGCTCTCATGATACAATGGCAGAGCTAAGTTACAACAGAGACAGTATGGCTCATAAAACCTAAAATATTTACTATCCGGCTCTTTGCAGGAAAAAAGTACACCAGCCTGTGCTCTGGGTGCCCCCAGTCCCCTGGATTGTTGCTGTATCAACTTTACACACTGCGCTGTTTGGATAATTTGCTGTCTTGCACTCCTTAATGAGATTGTATCATATGCCACCTTTGTACCACTCCTTCCATGGTCTTTTCTTTAATATATTTATTATTTATTTGGCTGCTCTGGGTCTTGGTTGTGACACACAGGATCTTTAGTTGCAGCATGTGGCATCTGGTTCCCTGACCAGGGATTGAACCTGGGGCCCCTGCATTGGGATCTTGGACTCTGAGTCATTAGACCACCAAGAAGTCCCAGTTCTTCCATGGTCTTACCTCTGATGGAGCAGATAGTTCTCTGCCTTAGGGGTTGGGGAAGCAGGAACAGCCTGAACCCCTCCAAATGGATTTGGGGTGACTAAGGAGTATATCCATGCTGAAACACCAAAGGAGGCAGAGACCTGGATACCTACGTTCTCTTTTAATTGCCCCTGCTTAAAGGAACCCTGGAATCCTAAGTCTCTACTCCTGGAAGGGACTTCTTAGAGCCTTCCACCCACCCATCCACCCATCCATCCGTCTATCCATTCACTCATCCAACACTATTAGGGTCCCTGCATATTAGCGCCCTGTGCAAGATTAGAATGGAGACTAAAACTTGGTCTCTGTCCCCAAGAACTTAATGGGTAAGATGGATGTCTAGAAACAAAATTACACTTCAGTGTGAAAAGTATTATAGGGAGATGTGAGCATGCAGCCCGTGCTAACTCCAGTTCTTTAATTTTGCAATTGAAGACAACATAGTGAACCAAAGAGGCTAACTTTGCTCTCCCATTCCTTCTTCCTTTTATTCATTTAACAAATATTATGGAGCCCCTGGAGTATGAAATGGCAACCCACTCCAGAATTCTTGCCTGAAAAGTTCCATGGATGCAGGAACCTGGCGGTCACAAAGAGTGGCACGACTAAATAAACACACACACACTCACATGGAGCCCCTACCACATGCCAGTCACTGCTCCATATCCTGGGCCTGCAGTAAGTGAGCGAGACACATGCTTCCTGCCTGCTGGACTTTCCCATGGAGGGGAGGAGGCAGGGAATAAAAGCATCAGCAAATCAATCAGTTGGATGATTGGAGCGAGCTGTGTGTTCTAAAGAAAGCAGAAGGGTCAGAGTAGCTTGGCCCTGCTCTGGTGGGGTGGTCAGGGAAGGCCACCCTGAACAGATGACCCGGGAGGGGACCCAGAGTGAGAAGAAGCCAGTCACAAGGTCAGAGAGGAACGTTCCAGGCAGAAGAAGAGCAATAGCCAGGCTGTGCTTCCTCCCAGACTCAACTCCTTGCTCCACTCTGAACAAGAGAACTGCAGGCTAGAAGGTAACTAGAGACTGTTTCTCTTTCAGGGTTTTGCTCTGCTTTTTGCTTGTTCAGTGCCCGTCAGCTGTGCTAACTGGAAGCACCGTGAGAGGAGGTGCTGTGGAGGGTTGCCCATCCAGGGTGTTGCTGTGAAGTGAAGGGAAAGTGGTGGGGAGGAAATTCTGATGAAGATGGGGAAAGCAAAGGGGTTTCTCTCTGAGCACTCAACTGACAGTAAATGAGATTCTGCAAGAATGGTTACCAAAAAGTAACAAAACCTCCCTCTCAGCCACATAATTGCTGCACTTAATTCTTTAAAGGATTATGTTCCAGACTGGAGGAGGGTAGGGAGCCCAACCTGGGAGTTCTGGCAGCCACACAACCTCCTCTGAGGCAGGAGGGAGACCTGGGACCCCAGTTGCCTCAGCAGCAACCCGGTTGGGAGTCAGGAATCCAGGGTTATAGTCCCATCTCTGCCCCCGAGTGACTGTGTGACCTTGAACCGGTATCCTACCCTCTCTGGGCCTCAGTATTCTCATCTGTGCAGTGAGTGAGGATGTGCTGAGAAGCATAGCTTGAAACTATGCTTCAAGGAGCTCTAGAGTCCTAAAGAGGGGTTCTTAGGATTGCCTTGGGGGGAAGGGGCAACAGAAGATAAGACAGAAAGAAGTGGTGTCCCTGCTCTTTTCAACCAGAATAGCTCTTTTTGAATCCACTTCACCCTCTGGGTTTCTTCATGAGGAGGTGACGTGTAGTAATAATGAAAATAAACACTGAGCCCTCCCACGATGTTGGGTGGATTACATGTGCTAATGTGTACAAAGCACTTAGTGTAATTACCCTGCTTAGTATTTTATCATGAGCACATATATATCTTGAGATGAGGAAACTGAGGCTCTGAGCTGTTAAGTAACCTGTCTAGGATCTAAGATACAAATGCTTGTGATCAGGCCCTTTTTAGCTGTCCCAGGATTCAGATCACAGGTGTTTTGTATTAAACTAACAGGCTTGAGCTGAGGACTCTGCTACTTACTAACAGGCCTTGAGGACCTCAAGGGTTATTGAAGGAGATAACGCACATGAGATGCTTTAGATGGAACTGGCTTATGGTAAAGGTCCAATAATTGTTAGCTGCTATCATGGTTATTATTATTTTAGTTTCATGTGAAGACTGATCCCACTTCTAAAATATGTGTGGAAAGGACTGGAGTGAGTGATCCCTAGAGCTCTTCCAGTCCAGGCAGTCTGCTTCTCAGAGAGAGGCGTGCAGCGTGGGTGGGCGGTACCCTGATGCTCTGGGGGTTGGCAGGGGTGATACTGGCAGGTAAGGAGGCTGTCATTAGTGTGGTTTTTACAAAGTGAGAAAAAGAAGGACAGACAGGCTTACTGGAACAATCTCACTGATTTTCACAAAAGTTACTATAATTCATTTAAAGGACGGTACTTGAATGAGATGGAAACGTAAGAACAAAAATGTCTGCTGCTGGTTGAGGCCTGGCTATGTTCTGGACACTTTACACAGATGCTCTTGTTTAATCCTCACAACCCCCACCTCTGCACCCTCCCCACCCCACCCCCCAGAGAGCTGAGACAACTGAGACAGCCTGGTCGACTCTCTTGTTTGAGGTCCCATCCCACAACTGGGAAGTGGCAGAGCTGAGACACTCAGAGGCCCTCAGCACACAGAGCTCTGCTCTCTTTACCCACATGCAGTCTGTCCTGGGGCCCAATTTTATGGTTTCTGGCCTTATTGAGATACAATTTACATGCCATAAAATTCACCTATTTAAAGGATACAGGTCAATGGCTTTCGATTTATTACAGAGTTAGGCAATGTTCACCCTAGGAGAATTTTAGAACTTTTTTTATCACCCCCGCCCCCAAATTTCATACCCATTAGTGGTCACTCCCCAATCCCCTTCCCTCCCCTTCAGCCCCTGCTAACCTCTAATCTACTTTCGGCCTCTGTAGATTTGCCTAATCCAGACATTTCAAATAAGTAAAATCATACTAGATATGTTCTTTTGTTCCTTGCTTCTTTTCACCGAGCATAATGGTTTTAAGGTTCCTTCCTGTGGTGGCATGTACTTCTTTCCTTTCTGTGGCTAAATAAGATTCCAAGCACAGGTATACCCCACTTTGTTTATCCTTTTATCCGTTGATGGATACCTGGACTTTTCTACTTTTTTAGCTGTTAGCAATAATGCCTATATGAACATATATGCTTGTGGTGGGTTTTTTTTTTTTTTTGACATATGTTTTCCTTTCTCCTGGGTGGAAAGGTTGTGTCATATGGTAACTCTATCCTTAGCATTTTGAAAAACTGCCAAACTGTTTCCCAGAGTGGCCACTTTGTACATTCCCGCCAGCAATGTATAAGGTTTCCAATTTCTCTACATCCTTGCCAACACTTGTTATTTGCCTTCTTGATTACAGCCATCCTAGTAGGTGTGAAATTTGTATTGTGCTGGGGCTTTGATTTGCATTTCCCTAATGACTAAGGGACTAATTTCCCTAATGACTAATGTTAAGCATCTTTTCATGTGCTTATTGACCATTTGTGTATCTTTTTGGGTATTCAAATCCTTTACCCATTTTAGAATTAGATTATTTGTCTTTATGTTGTTGACTTGTAAGAGTACTTTATATATTCTGGATAAAATCCCTTATTATAAACACAATGTATAAGCATTTTTTTCCAGTTATGCAGGTTGTCCTTTCACTTGTTTGATGGCATCATTTAAAACACACAAGGTTTTAGTTTTCATCTCCAGCTAATAAATTTTTTTCTTGTATTGCTTATGCTTCAGGTATTATATCTAGAAAATTATTGCCTAATCCAGAGTTGCAGAGATTCTTACTGATATTTTCTGATTTTACAGCCCTTTAGGTCTATGGTCCATATTGAGCTGTTTTGTGTATGATACTATATAGGGGTCCAAATTAATTCTTTTGCATTTGTGTATCTAGTTATCACAGAACTTTTTGTTCAAAAGGCTATTATGTCCAAGTTGAGTTGTTTTGGTGCCCTTATCAAGATCAGTTGCCCATAAATGTAAGGGTTTATCTCTGAGCTTTTGATTTTTTTCCCATTGACCCATATGTCTATCCTTATGCCAGTACCACACTGTCTTAATTACTATGACTTTGAAGTTAGGTTTTGAAATGGAGAAATATGAGTTCTTCAACTTTGCTCTTCTTTTTCAAGATTGTTTTGGCTTTTCTGTGTTCCTGGCATTTCCATATAAATTCTAGAATTAGCTTGTCATGTGCATGTGTGTGCATGCTCAGTCATGTCAGACTCTTAGGGACCCTACGGACTTTAGCCCACCAGGCTCCTCTATCCATGGGATTTCCCAAATTCTACCCAAAAAAGTCCCATTTTTTTAGAAGTGTTCTTTCTTTTGTGAAATAAGGTGATAGAAGAGTAATTTTTAAAGACTTCATTTAGCCAAAGAGAGAGAGAGAAAAGAAAAGAAATCCTGTTTTGGGCCCACAGAATTCTGAGAAATTTTATCAACCTGTGAAATCCAAAAGTGACTTAGAAATTTCTGGAGAATGGGTTGGATTTTCAGGTAGGGCAGAGAGTGTGTCCTCCTAGGGAGGAGAAAACAGAGATGGCATCAAGTGGAGCCTTGTTGTAGCAGCTACGCCTTAGAGTGTCTGAAAGGCTGAGAGGTGGGATGGGGAAGACCCTATTTGCAGGAAAGGCCAAAGAGCCTCCTGGGGGAAAACATCACCTTCAACCAGGGGAACAAGGTCTTGGCCCCAAGAAGGCACCAATGTCAAGATGACGGAAAGGGGTGACGTGGGGGACAGCCCAATGTCTGACATTCAGAATTGGCTAATATTGACTGAGTATTTATCCTGAACTAACCACTTTAGATAAATCCTCATTTAATGCTCACAATCTGCAGTCCATGGGGTTGCAAAGAGACAGACACAACTGGGCAACTGAATTGAACTGAACAATCTTTTAAGTTCACATTGCATTGCTTAATTGACTGACAGAGCACTATCCAATAGAAATACCATGTATCCACACATGTGATGTAAAATTTCCAGGAGTCACATTAAAAAAAGTTAAAAGAAGCAGGTGAAATTCATTTTGGTACCATTTTATTTAACTCAATATTTCAAAAATGGTATTCTATCCAACTTGAAATCAACATTTACTAGTGAGATATTTTTCTATTCTTTTTCTTTCTTACTAACACTTTAAAAACCAATGTGTTCTTATACATGTCCAGAACATCTTGATTCAGATGCTAAATTTTCATAAGCAAGATTTGATCTGTGTTTAGATTTCGTAAGGTTTACATTTGAAAAAATAGCTTCACATTCCTGAGTTATATCAAGCATACTTAAAAGTGAACCAAATATGTGCTTTTAAATTTAAGTTAATAAAAAGTAAATAAAATAAAAGAAATTCATTTCCTCAGTCTTCAGTTTCCTAGTCTAACCAGATTTCAAGTGCTCTGCAGTCATGAATGGTTAGTGGCCATTGTGTTGGACATGCAGGTGAACAGTCCTGTCATACTATGTCATGAGGGCAGTAAGAGTCAGCTTGTTGACCATTGCATTCCTTGCATTGAGTGTGACATAGTAGGCATTCAATACAATTGGGTCATTTGTAGAGAGGTGGATGGACTAGAGTTTGTCATAGAGAGTGAAGTAAGTCAGAAAAACAAATATTGTATATTAATGCATACATGTGGAACCTAGAAAAATAGTACAGATGAACCTAGTTTCAGGGCATTAACAAAGACACAGATGCAGAGAACAGACATGTGGACACAGTGGGGAAGGGGAGGTGGGATGAATTGGAAGATTAGATTTGACATGTATATACTACCATGTGTCACATAGACAGCTAGTGGGAACCTGCGGTTTCGCACAGGGAGCTGAGATCGGTGCTCTGTGATGACCTAGATTGGTGGGATGGGGGTGGTAGTGGGAGGAAGGCTCAAGCGGGGGGGATACATATTTATATATATACATATACATATAGCTGAGTCAGTTCATTGCTCAGCAGAACATTAGTGTATAATGTAACACAACATTACAGAGCAATTATACTCCAGTAAAAATTTTTAAATAAAAAATAAGCATTTATTGAAGAAT
The DNA here is from genome assembly GCF_963930625.1 of Muntiacus reevesi. Classification (NCBI taxonomy): domain Eukaryota; kingdom Metazoa; phylum Chordata; class Mammalia; order Artiodactyla; family Cervidae; genus Muntiacus; species Muntiacus reevesi. The sequence goes on from NC_089249.1 coordinate 240,394,501, forward strand.
GCATACATGAATGCTTCAACAAACAAACTGAGCTAATGGTCAAATGAAATAACTAGTAAACATACAACTAAACTAGGCCAAATGCCTACAGTTAGTAAGTGGCAAGGAGGTATTTCAAAGCCAGGTCTGACTCATTCCAAAAGTCATTGGCTGCAAAAAAAAAAAAAAAAAATGTGGGTATAGGAAAAAAAGAAGCCTGACAACTGAGCCAGGAACCGTCAGGGGGTCTGCAATGCCCTGCCAGCCCTCCGTAGGATCCCTCTCGCCCACCTACCCTTCCTGACCTGCTGTGCTACCTTCCCCCTGGCCAGGCTCCGAGAACACGCCAGTAGCTCAGAGGAGTAAAGGCCGGGAGGAGCTGGTGACACCATGGGCTCGGTGACAGCCGGCCGCACACAGCATAAGAGCAAAACCCCGGGCACGGGAAGTGGACACCAGCGGCACAGACAGAGCTCATTTGTCTTGAAATCTGCAAGACTGATCTCATATCTGGTCACCGGTCCTGGCCCAGAACAGGAATGAGAAGCCAAGAGAAGACTTCAGTTACAGTCACAGGACTTCAGAGCTGGAAAGAGATGGAAGGTTCATCTCATCCAAAACATTCATCTGGAAGGTCAGGAAACTGTGGACCAAGAGAGGCAAGGTCCCACGCTCGGTTACACAATGATCTCTTTAAAAGGAAAGATCACACAAAAAAATAAATAAAAGGAAAGATCACATCTTAGAATCTCTATTGCTCGTGATAGTACTACTTATTTTCTCTAAAATGATACCAGATTCAGGTTTTCTTCCAGTCCCTGCCAATCCTTCTGCTACCCCCACAATGCTGGACCCCAGTGTTCTTAGGGGGTTGGCCACATTGCCAAGAATTTCAGCTGGTTCTGCCTTGAGTTTTGCTGACCATTCTCTCTGCCTGAAATGCCTTTCCTCCATTTGCTCTTTTCTACTCCACCCCCTCACAGTCTCAGCCTGGCTAGAGAGTTACCCTTCAAGGCCAGGGTCAAATATCACTCTTTTGATGATGTTTCCTCTATGCCAGCGAACTTGTGCATCTCTTCTTCTGAGCCTCTCCATAGCAGCTCTGGGACAATGGGGAAAACCAGGGGGCTTCAGGAAACTATGGGAGGGGCCCTGTGCTGTACATAGTAAGTAATATGCATGCATGCTAAGTTGTCTCAGTTGTGTCTGACTCTTTGCGACCCTCTGAACGGTAAGCTACCAGGCTCCTCTGTCCATGGGATACTCCAGACAAGAATATTGGAGTGGGTTGCCTTTTCCTTCTCCAAGGGATCTTATGTCTCCTGCATTGGTAGGTGGGTTCTTTACCACTAGCGCCACTTGGGAAGCCATGACTGAGACCTAAGGTTGACGGGAGATTGTGGAAATTAAGACTGGAAAGAAAGGCTGGGGCTGGACAGGAGAATGGGGCAGATCATAAACAGTTGAGAAGTGAGGACATGGAGGCCTTGCTGTGCCTGTGTGGAGTGGAAGCCAGGAGATCTGGTCCTATAACAGGGACATTTCTCCAGGGATCTTGCTTGATCCCATTTTCAAAAGGAGATGGAAAACAACATCACTGAAGGTGTGATCCCTGGCCTCCCAGAACTTCAGCTCCTATAAAGATCAATCATATATTCATTCATTCAACAAGTGCTGATTGAGAATTTTACCTTGTGGCAGGCACTGTCATAGACATGGAGAATAGAAGTGTGTGTGTGTGTGCACACAGAGTGGAAAAGGTTGATATGTAGCCTCATAATTCTTTCAATGTGCTAAGTACTGTCCTATATGCTAGGGATACAGCTGTGCAGAAGGCAAGTAGGTTCCTGCTGCAGGAAGCTCCTGCTCTGGTGAGGAAGACAGACATTGAATAATCATGACAAGTTGGACAGGTGCAGTGCATTTTGTGAAAGGAGAGTAAGAAGCACCATGGGCCCATGCAGCAGGGGAGCCTGTCTTGATCTGGTGCCTCCATCATTTTATCCACCCCTCAAAGATGAAATACAAAGAACTCCAGGCTGAAAGGTGAAATGCAAAGTGCAGGGTGCTTTGAGAGTACAGCAGGAGGGCACTGAACCTTGATGGGATTGAAAGGAAGGTCTCTTGGAGGAGGTGACATCCAACGTCATCTACAAAGATGTATGACTATAGGTAGGAATAGATACAAGGAACAAGAAGGACCTGTAAAAGAGGGTCTGAACTTTTCTGACAACGTGATATTTGATTTAAGATTTGAAACCTAAGTGGAAGTTAACTGGTAAGAGATGAAAGGTGACAAGTGTTCCCAGCAAGGGACGAGCATGTGCAAAGGCCTTGGGTTGGGAAGTATGATTCTCTGAGAACCACTTTCCTCCCCAAGCCCTTTGACAAGGATCTGTAGGTTCAAACCACCAGTTAGAGCAGAGAGCTGGGCCTGGAGAATGTCCTGTGTGCTTGCTGTGCTCTGTTGGTGGGGCATTCAGGCCACTGAGAGGCATCTCCCCGGGACCTAATTCTGAACTAAGCATCTGAAGGAACTTCAAAGATCATTGAGGGACTTCCCTGGTGGTCCAGTGGTTAAGACTGTTAGTGCAGGGGGCACAGATTCAAACCCTAGTTGGGGAACTAAAATCCCACGTGCTGTGTGGCATGCCCAAAAGATATAAAAAATAAAACAAAATTTTGAAAAAGGTCATTGAATTTAGCTTCACCAAGCCCTCCCTCTTTCCTGAAAGAGAACTGAGACTCAGAGAAAGCAGGGGACTTATGAGGGTCACAGATGATCATGCTAATTAATCATCACAAGGTAGAGACAATTACTGGTTTCATGCAACAAAGGAGGAAACTGAGGCTCATAGAGGGGATCTTGACTGGGGTCACCCAGTTAGAAACTCCCAGAGTTGCTGACCCCAGAGACTATAATCCTATTCAGCAGAACTCTTAGGCAGAACTTGGTCAGAACCCAGGTTCTCTGACATTCAGCTTCATGCTTCTTGCTTTAGAATAGAAATTCAACCTGGTATTCCCCCTCTGGGAGACCTCCTTGAACCAGGAGTGACCAATTTCAGGTTCACCCTTAATAGTGTGGGGCAACAAGCAAGGGTCCAAATGCCAGGCCCTGTGGCTCTAGGCCAGCTGCCTTCCCTTCCTACCTGTTCCTTTTCCACAAGGAAGGTGCTGACACCTCTCAGCCAAAACTCCACCCACACCACCCTAATGCCTGCCCAGCAAACAGCACCAACTTGCTCCCTCTTCAACATCCCTCGGGATGCACTGCCAGCCCTTGGAGAAAGCCAACTGGCAGAGGCCTGATGCAGAGGGAAGTGATGGGGGAGGTCATAGGCTTGGGGTGAGCTGTCCCTTTGACTCCATAGACTCTTGGCCCCAAGGGGAGAATGCTGCTAGGGGAGGGGCAGGGTGGGGCAGGGTGGGGCCCCATAGCTCCAGTATGAGGGCTATCCTAACTAACGACAATCCCAGGGCTACCACTAGGCCCCCCCTCTACCCTCACGAGCCAGCTCTCTCCACCAAGAGATATTGATACATACTCCTTATATTCCCTTCAGGACACACAGCCCACACCCCTACCTCCTCCTGGGCCCTTACCTAATAATGACCCCCACCTCCCACCCAAATCATCCCATCCCCACCTCATTTGTGCCCTGACTTGTGTGAACCACAGTCCTGTGAACTGTGCTAAGGCAGGATGAGTCAGGGGCAGAGGTTGAGAAGCTGAGAGTCCTGGGCAGCTGCTCTGAGTAGGAAAGAGGAAGTTCTGGGGCCAAGAGGAGTGAATCAGGCAGGAGGGGCTCACATCCTGGTTTCTGGCCTCTACTCGGAAACACCTGTAGCAGCAAGGGGGGTGGGGTGGGGGGGTGGGATCAGGCAGCCCTGGTCTTGAGTCAGGCAGCATTAAAGAAGTCTGTTTTTCCAGGAAAATATGTAGTTACAATCTCCAGAGTTGCCGATTCTGCAATTTGCTTATGGGGGAAATGAGAAGGCTCTGTGTGTGTGTGTACATGTGTGCATGTGTCTGCATGTGACAGCTGTGTGTGTGTGTCTGGGCACACCTGTCTATACATCCATCTGTTGGTTGTGTGTATGTGTGTTCAGTGTCTACGTCTGTGTTTGAATATGTAAGTCATGTTGCCTATGCCTGTGTGGCTCTGTTGTGTGGGTCTACCTGTCTGTCTTTCCCTCTGTAACCTGTCTTGGGTAAGCAAAGAAGAGACCCCCAGCTTGGCTCCTGCCTTATGATTCCTGAACCTGTAGTCTCAACCACTGTGTCTGACAGCCTCTTGAGTACTGACTCTGCTTCCTATTTTCATCATTGTTGTGAGAATATAATAGATACTCAATATATATTTGTTGAATTAATATCTCAGAGGGGCCCCCACCTGGCCCTGCTCTCTGAGAAACTCCAGAAGTCCCAAAGAAGGGGCCCAGGATGTGAGAAAAACTTCAGCCAGGTATATTTCTTTCATAGCTCAGGACACAAGTGTTAGCTAACCTCTCCAACCCTCAAACTTTTGTCCAGTGTCCCCTTCTGCCCTGGTCAAAAGTCAGGAAACAAAGCTCTGAGCTCTGTTGTTACCTTGCTTTGTGACCTTGAGTAAATCCCTTTCCCTCTCTGAGCCTCAGTTTTCCCATCTGTTAAAAGAGCATGTTGGATTTACGGACATCAGAGGCCACATCTAGTCTTGGCATGGTGTGGTGGTTTTGTTGCTTGATTCTCTTGGGGTGCGTGCATGTGTGTGTGTTTGTGCGTGTATTTGTGTGTGTGTGTGTGTGTGTGTGTGTGGCCGTGCAGCAGTGGAAACGCAGAGTCTTGACCCCTGGACCACCAGGGAAATCCAGCATGGTGTCATTTTTGCCTTCAAGCCCTTTGCTCAGTGACTCCTGTCCATCCTGACATTGAATCGATTTAATTGCCTCTCTCGGATCCTTCTCCCACTTGTACAACTTCCCCTGATCTCAACTCAGGCTATGAGCAGAGGTCCCAATGAAGTCCTGCTCTTCGAGTCTTCACACTGTTGCTATGTTGTTGGCTCTGAGTGCCCATTGGTATCCTCCAGGAATAATAATTAAGATCCCCTTTGCTGGAAACCTGCTGGTTGACATTTATAGGCTTGGGAAGGGAACATCTTGGGAAAACAGTGATGAAAAATGCAGTCCTCTACTACCTTGGCCTCTGGGCCCCTGGGGGTGGAAGCATTCTGTAAGTTGATTTTTCCAGAGAGAGCTGGAGAAGGGTGAGGGGAAAGGTATTGCTAATTAATGTGCTAAAACCTTCTGTTAAGCATTTCAGGTGGGAACCTTCCTTAGCTGTATTACTGCTTCCCTGCTTTCCCAAACAAGAGGCTAAGCATGATTTCATCTTTGTTTGATGACTCAGGGCCATTATAAAACATTAATGATTGAATTGAGTGTTAATGCGGGAATGTCCTTAAGAGCTGTGAAGGTATGTTAGGCTATTTGCCCCTGCACTGCAAGAGCCAGGCTTTTTTTTTTTTTTCCTATTTTTTTCCTTGTTCACTGGCAGAGTGTCAACTATCACTTATTTTAGGTTTGCTCTATTTATAATAGTGAATCTGTTAGATAATTGCATATCTACATTGTGTAGACAATGAGTACATATATTTACTAACCAAGGGTCTCTCCTATAAATAAAATACATGGTAGAATTCATACTATCATGACTACTTAGAAGCCTTTTTTCAGCACTTATTAGCCATGTGAACCTAAAAAGATCTTTTTATCACTCTGATCTATAAAACAGGATGAGTAATAGTATCTGCTTTGTAAGGTTATGGCAACTAAACATAAAGTTGTATGCAATGAAGGCACTTTACACACTTCCTCTCAATAGCTGCTACTCCACAAGCGTTATTTGTTTTACTCTTTTTTTAAAAAAAATTATTTTTGGTCTTCATTGCTTTTGTGAAGGCTTTTTCCAGTTGCAGGGAGCAAGGGCTTCTCTTGTTGCAGTGTGTGGGCTCTGGGGCACCCGAGCTTCAGTAGTTGTGGCACTCAGGCTCAGTAGTTGTGATGCATGGGCTTAGTCGCTCTGCAGCATGTGGGATCTTCCCCGGCCAAGGATTGAACCCATGTCCCCTGCATTGGAGGCAGGTTCTTATCCACTATGCCACCAGGGAAGTCCTTGTTTTATTCTTAACTAGGATTCCTGTCTGAATTTTGGGCCAGTAATATTGCCAGGTAGCTACCCAAGTTCTTCATGACTAAGATGATTCATTCCTAAAGAATGCTTTGAGCTGCAAATAACAGAAAGTTCAATTAATGTTATCCTAAACAAATAGGTGTTTGTCTTTATTACATGAGAAAGATGTAGACAGCTGTTGCCTTTAGTGACTCAATGATGTTAGGACTGGTGTCACTGCAACTTTTTTTGGTCTCTGCTTCATGACCACAATGTAGATGCTGTAATTCCATTCATTACATCCTCTTTCAAGGAAGAAAGAGAGAGACAGAATAATGCTGGCTATGTCTTTTTCCCATGTGTTTGCTTTCCCAGATTTCTCCTTGTTTCATGGTCTAGAACTGGGTTACATGACTGTTGTCAGTACAAAGCATTCTGAAAAATATGAAACATGGGTGTCATGATTAGCTTAGACCAAATGTCACATCTCTCTTGGGACTTACTATGCCATTTCTCCTTATTTCTGTCCTCCATCCAGGGTTCTGCTAGTGATAAAGAGGGAAAAATAGATATCAGGTCAGCAGCTAGCATTGTTTATCCCAATAACTAACATCATACTTTATTTAGTCTCAATTGGGAAACTTTGATTACAAATAGCAGAAACCAAAATTAGATTGGCTTAAGGAAAAATAAATAAATGGATAGAAAAATTAATGGGAAGAAAGAAGGTAAATAATAAAAGAAATTAATTGACTCGTATTCCTGAAAAGTCCAGGAATAGCTTGACTTTAGGTAAGCCTGGGCCAAATGCACAAACAGCATTGGCAAAAGACTGCCCTTCTCCACTTTTTGTCTGTTTTCCTTTGCATTTGCTTAAGAATCAGTTGAGTTCTCCTCACCTGATATTGTCTGAGAGCTCCAAGCTCCCATCCCTGCCCCCCCCCCCCCCAAATCTTGTCTGGCAGAAAAGAGAATGAGTCATTTCTCCCTGTTGATACAAGTCAAAGTTCCAAGATGAAAATTGGTTGGCTGTGACTGGGTCACAGGCCCATCCTCAAACCAGTCATGGTGACCACAGGGAATTCAGGGCTCTGATTGACAAGGCCAAATTCTCAGCCCCAACTCTGGAGTGTTAGGTTTGGTCAGTTGCCCCCAAAGCTCTGGTTAAAACTGAAGTTTAGGTGGACTAGACCCTGTCATGAAAATGAGATGAGGAACCAGAGGAAGGGGGGATGAATACAAAGCAGGCATAGTGCTTTGCAGCTTTACCATAGACCTATGAATTTGGAACAACAAGGATTCTGGCCCCATTTTACAGTAAGTATAACCATCTAGGAGGGCCATTTGGCTCATGGGTGGTTAGAATGCATCCCACTGCATCTGAATTCCTGGTATTTCCCCTACACCACATCCTGAGCCGACCAGACAACTAGTCAACCAGGGGTTGTCCAGAGGCACAGAGTCATGGAACAAATGTGCCAGTGGAACAAGCAAGAGAGACCAGTGGTTCCATATCGTTCTTTTTTAAAAAAAATATTTATTTGGTTGTGCTGGGTCTTCATTGCGGCATGAAAAATCTTTTAGTTGTGGCATATGGGATGTAATTCTCTGACCAGGGGTCAAACCTGGGCCCCCTGCATTGGGAGCAAGAGTCTTAGCCACTGGACCACCAGGAAAGACCCTTGTATCATTCTTATAAAACTCCTTTATCTCTGTTGTCTTATTAGAGTTTCACATTCCTGTGGAGAGGGCAGAACCAGAAGAAATAGGTCCATTCTACTGAAGAGGAAGAAGAGGGAGCTGAGGAGTGATGGTAACACTGTGATTTCTCCACCACTTACTTTATGCCCAGCCCTTGTTCATCTCTCATCAGCGCTGTGAAGAAAGGACTATTAGCACCACCATTTTCCAGACAGGTAGATCAGGGTCAGAAGAGTGAAACAACATGCTCAGGATCACACAACTAATAAAAAGAGAAGCTGGGGCTTGAGGTAGCGGTCTATTTACAAAACTGGGCCATAAACAAATGAACCTCTATCCAAACTGGCTTCTCAGTAAAAACAGACCTGGCTACTGCAATCTGAGGATTGGAGGGGTAGATATTTGGGGTCCTTGGTAAGGGCAGGGATGGGTGTCAAGAAGGCAGCTCCATGACTTCCCTGGTGGCCCAGTAGTTAAGACTTCTCACTCCCAATGCAGAAGGCCCGGGTTCAATCCCTGGTCAGGGAACTAGATCCCTCATGCCTTAAAAGCTCACAGGCTACAACTAAAGGTCCCATATGCCACTACTAAGACTGGCACAGCCAAATAAATTTTAAAAGGGAAGAAGAAAAAGAAGAAGAAGAAGGCAACTTGAAGAAGCATGAACAGAGGCCCTTTTTCTTGCTTTCAAGACATCTGAAGTCATGCTTCCTTTGGTTTCCTTCTGCATGTCCCCCACCACAACATGACCTATTCATGACAGCTTCAACCCCAAAGACTGTCACCAAACTCCAGAAATCAGCCCAGGAGGAAAGTTTTGGCCTGGGAATCTGAAAACCTGCATTTGAGTCTATGCTCCTTGGAAGAAAAGTTACGACCAACCTAGACAGCATATTAAAAAGCAGAGACATTACTTTGTTGACAAAGGTCCATCTAGTCAAAGCTATGGTTTTTCCAGTAGTCATGTATGGATGTGAGAGTTGGACTATAAAGAAAGCTGAGCACTGAAGAATTGATGCTCTTGAACCGTGGTGTTGGAGAAGACTCTTGAGAGTCCCTTGGACTGCAAGGAGGTCAAACCAGTCTATCCTGAAGGAAATCAGTCCTGAATATTCACTGGAGGAACTGATGCTGAAGCTGAAACTCCAATACTTTGGCCACCTGATACAAAGAACTGACTCATTTGAAAAGACCCTAATGCTGGGAAAGATTGAAGGCAGGAGGAGAAGGGGATAACAGAGGATGAGATAGCTGGATGGCATCACCAACCTAATGGATATGAGTCTGAGTAAGCTCCGGGAGTGATAGACAGGGAGACCTGGCGTGCTGCAGTCCATGGGGTCGCAAAGAGTTAGACACGACTGAGTGACTGAACTGAACTGACTCTCTGGATGAACCTAGAAAAGTCCCCTCTCTGGTCCTCCGTTTCCCCATCTCAGAAGGAGTTAGTTGGACTCCATAATCTCTAGAGCCACTTCTGGCTGCAGCTAGAATCACTGTCTCAGGTTCCAAGATTTCTCCACCCCTTGCCACAGCTTCAGATTTCTTGCCTGGGGGAAGAACGAGGGCAAGTTGCTACAGATCAGCAGTTCAGCGCTCTCACAGCCGAGAGGCAGAGGGGCAGGGCTCCCAGCCCAGCAAGCAGGCTTACCTAACCTCAGCAAGCTGAGCAAATCCCAGAGAACAAAAAGGGGAGTGGACCTGAAGAGGGAGGGGATTGAGTGAGTCTCTCTCTGCCTGACTGAGCCAACTTTAACCTTTTCAGTGCCTTCCCAAACAGCAGGAGGGCAAGCAGGGTTTCAGGGCAGGGCATGCTTGGGCGCCCAGCAGTTGCTCTGCCTCCAAAGCTAACTTTCCATAAGGGAGGCCTTCCAGGGAGCAGCTGCAGCTGGAGATGTCATTTGTCCTTCACAGACCCAGATGCAGGGCGTCAGAGTTGGGAGGAGTCCCACTCTATCATGTTCAAGTCAGGAGGCTAAGGCCCAGAGATGGGGAGGAACTTGCCCAAGGTCACACAGCTTCAGAGTCACAGCAGGAGTTTGGAGTAGCATAGCGCCAGACACAAAGATTTTAAAAAATTTGTTGAACAGTAGGAGCCTAGGCCTTCTTGGCTATACCATATTGCCTCCTGGGATTCTTGAATCAAAGAATTTCTATCCCCAAATTAGAAACAGATTGTTGAGACCTGTCCATAAATTCCTCACTTGAACCTGCAGTGACTAATTCTCCCAGGAGTGTAGGATCAAACCCACTGTGGCTATTAAAAATTTAATACAAAGCCCCAGTGCCTTGGGGCAGTCTTTCTTATTAGCCCTGGAACAGGGCAAAGCCTGCAGAGTCAGGCTGAGCCAAGAAAGGTAGGGTTGGAGTTTCTTCCCTGGGAAGTTTCTGGGGCAGCCCTCTCCCCATATGCAGATAGCTTGGGGGGACCTTCAGAAAAAAGGCATCTCTTTTTCCTGTACCAGCCCCAGTGGTAGACAAAGTGGGGTGATCCTCAGGCAAAAGAAGCATGGATTAATACAGGCCAGCCCATCTCCAAAGAACCCCAGCCCCTAACATTTTCCCCATATAGTTGAAATTCCACCCTTAGTATGAAGCAGACTCCTGAGTCTCTAAAAGGCCTCTGTGAGTGTGCGTGTGACCCACAGGGGAAGAAGGAGTTGGCGGTCCAGACTACTGGTAAATTTTAAGCGATGGGCATGCTTTTGAGCTGGGAGAGTAGGCAGACTGCATCAGAATTGGGAGCCTGGGACCGGAAGCAGGATCTGGGTGATCTGGGTTTGGCAGTGAGGACATGGCAGGGTTGCCTCACCTGCCAAGATGGGTTCATCGAGGGACTAGTAGGACCATGAAGTTCCGTGTGGCTGGTGAGCCCAGAAATGCCTTCTTGGCTTAGTCTCCCTGTGAAGTTCCTGGGGAAGTACAAGCTCCAGGGACTATTTGTAACTATTATAAGTGCCATTCTGGGCCTGGCATTGTCCTAGGCATCAGGGGTAAAGCAACAAAACCCACATGGTTGCCCCCCTCTGGGACAATGACAGATGGGAAATACAAAGATCACTCTGTCATCATTGCAGATGTGCCTCAGCCCCGATGCTGAGCTGTTTGGCAAACTAGCCTCCTGGAGGGATCACAAAGCCATGTTTATTATTCATCAGACATGTATCAACTGTTTCCCACATGCCTCTCCCTCCCTCATGAGCATGTCCAATCCACCAGTGAGTGCTCCCAGCTCTACCTCTAAAACATGCCCTGAATTTGACCAGCTTCTCTGCCTTTGACCCAGATACTGATGTTGGCTTTTATTCCCTGGATAGCTACTCGCCTGCCTCCACTCTTCTCTCACTGTAGTCTGTTCTCAGAGGAACAGCCAGAATGATTTGCTCTAAGATGTAAATCACTGTTCTCCTAAAACCCTCCGTGGACATCTCATGGCCCCTAACATGAAATGTACAGAGGTACCAGGGCCCCTAGACAAAGCCTTCATTCTCTGTCTCTTGCCCACTGGTCATCTTCCCTCTCTTTCTGTTTCTAGAAGATGACACCTCTTTCCTTTCTTTGGGTCCCCACAATTACTGATTTTTCTTGGAATGATTGCCCCAGCTCACTATTGTCTAGGTTTCAACTCAAAAGTCACTATCTCAAAGAGGCCCTCCTTGACTGCTTTAACCAAAACCTGCCTGCTGTCACTCATTCTCCATTTCATTCATTTATTTTTATCATCACAGCACTTACTGAAATTATTAGTAAATGAAATTATATAGTAAATGAGATTATCTTATTTATCTGTTTCTATATTTATTGTTTGGTCATGTCCAACTCTGCCACCCCATGGACACAGAATTCTCTGGGCCAGAATACTGGAGTGGATACCAGGGATTGAACCTAGCTAGGTCTCCCATATTGGAGGCTGATTCTTTACCAGCTGAATCACAGGGATTGTCTGTCAATCTCCTCCCACTAGCACGTACAGCCCTTTAGGGCAGGATTTCTATCTTCTTTTTTCACCACTATCTACCTAGCCCCTAGGATCCAGTGCCCTGTAATGCCTCCAAAAAATTTTATGGCCTCATTCGATGACAAACATAGTGCTCAGACATATGTTTTAGAGAGGAACATAGATCTTGAATCCATCTACCCATTTATCAGATGGGGAAGTAGAGATTCAGACCAAGACTAGGACTTCCCTGATGTCATGCAGTCCATTCAGTCATCCATGCAAGCTGATCCACGGGAAAGAAGAGATAGCCATGTGAGGATATGGGGAAACAGCCAGTGCAAAGGGCCTGAGGCAGAACCACTACAAGAGAGCAAGTAGGAGTTGAGTGAAGAGGAGAGACATGTGAGGTGAGGTGGCCAGGCAAGCAGAAGCCAGACCAGCCTGGATTTTACTCCTCCTGGATCAGGGGTGTGAATTACTCTGCCCACATGGGTAGGATGCCCAGAGAGCATGGAATCCATGCGACCAATCAGGCACCCGTGGAGAAGCCCGGCATGAAGATGCAGGGGTTGAGCAAGTCCCACCGGGTGTGTTGCGGGGACATCAGAGGTGCTGTGGCCCCATCTGAGCTCTGTTGCTGGGTGAGGATTGCACCTAGAGCCTGGTTACTGCAAGTGAGCCCTCGTGCAGTTACACCGCCGCTGCCTTCTCACCACATGCCAAATGGCTGCACAGTTAGTTACTCATGCCACAGGCTTTGAACCAATTAAGTGAGCAAAGAGGGTGGTTAACAAGGAGTAAACAATTCAAATGCCCATAATTACACTAAGGATTTGCTCTGATACGTCTAAGCCAAGAGGTGGGAGTCAGAGCAGGAGGGAACATGGGGCCTCCTCTTTGTTCTGTAGGTCTGCCCAGCTGAAATCTCTTCCACCCAGCCCACCCTGTCTCCTCTCCTGATATGGCTGTCTCCTGACTTCTTCTTCTTCTTGGTGGAGGAGGGCATGGTTGCTAGGCTCTAATCTTTAGGATTGTAGCAGAACAAAGTCCCTATTCTCATGGAACTGACATTTTGTAGCCCACCAGTCTCCTCAGTCTGTGAGACTGTCCCAGCAAAAATACTGGACCTGGTTGCCATCTCCTCCTCCAGGGCATCTTCCTGACCCAGGGATCGAACCTGTGTTGGCCATGCAGATTCTTTACCACTGAGCCACCAAGGAGGCTCTTTAGTCAGATAATCGACAGATAAACTGCACACACGCTCTGAAGAACATGGAGGGCTCCTGGGATTGGAAGGTTACTTTGTATACTGTGTCCAGAAAGGGTCTTTCTGATAAGGCGACTTTTAAGCAGAGACCTAAAGGCCTCTGTGCAGTACCTGAGGAAAGAGCGTTCCATGCAAAGGGCATGGCAGGTACAAAGGTCCTGAGACAGACGGGCAGGACGGGGCAGATCAGCGTGGCTGGAGCAGAGAGAGCCATAGCTTCAGACCAGCCACCAGACAGGGTTGGAGCTGGTTCTAGATAAGAACAGCATGTACAAAGCCTTCGGGAGAGAGACAAGTGCTTTCTGTTTTTTAAAATATTTTACCTCATTTGATCCCCAGAATAAAGCTGTCAGGCTAAGAAGGGTAGATTTCTTTTTTTCCATTCAACAGCTGAGGAGCTGAAGCTCTAGAATGTCTTAATAGTTCAGCCAGGATCACACAGGACTATCCTGATTCAGGAGCCAAAACTTACAGTCTATGCTGTTTTTCGGGTCAGATCTGAAGTGCATTCCTTTTGACGCCATGCCACCATGAGCTTCCAATTAAGATCGGCTCTCAGGCAAGCCTCTGAATGGGTCACAAAGTTCAAAGCAGAACCAAATGAAGCCAAGTTGCCAGGCACGATATAGAAAGCTCTGTTGTGTGTCTATAGAGAGACTTAACACACTCTTTTCCAGTGTAGTAATTTAATCAGTGTGGCTGAAAAACTTAGCTCTCATCTTTTGAATAAACCTTTATAGAAACACTGCAAGTTAGAATCATGTTTGTGTCAGATTGTAACTTATTATTCCTGGAATGAAATTCTCAAATATATGTCCTTTGGAGCTCTTCCAAGAAGCTTCCTACAGAGTTCCAGATGAAGAGAATAATCTAAAAGATAATATCAAGATTGTCCTCCAGAAGACCAGATTCCCCTGCCAGGGACACTGACACAGATTTCATGAAAGTTTTCACAGAATTTTCTTCAGATCTGCCATGGCTTGGCATTTGTTTCCCTGCCCTTAATGTCTACTGAATTCCTGATATTATTGTTATCAGCATTTTTATTATTCAGTTTTCATTTATCACCATATCAAGTGAAAGTAACCAGGTGGACAGTCACCAAATTCAGTGGGAATGTTGGTGAGCATCTTGTATAGAATATATAGGCTGTGTAGGAAACAAAATTTATTTTGCAGGGCTCAGGCAGGGGACATCACAAAGAGTAGGGAGGTCACTTAGACCCTGGAGGGATGGCTGACCAAGAGAAACAAGCCAGGACTTCCCTGGTGGTCCAGTGGTTAAGAATCTGCCTGCCAGTGCAGGGGACACAGGTTCGATCCCTGGTCCGGGAAGATCACACATGCTGCAGGACAGCTAAGCCCGTGTGCCACAACTACTGAGCCCTCACTTCGGAGCCCACACACTGTAACTACTGCAGCCAGCATGCTCTAGAGCCCACCCTCCACCAGAGAAGCCACTGCAATGAGAAGCCCGCACACTGCAACTAGAGAAAGCCTATGTGCAGCAATGAAGGCCCAGTGCAGCCAGAAAAAAAAAAGAGACAAGCCATAATCCTGAGAAAGCTATAGGAAGAGAAACACACAGAGGGATTTAAATCTAACTCCCATGTTGCAAGTCACATGGGCAGACACTCTGAATCACAGCATTGATTTGTGATGAAGCTGGTTCCCACACGGGCCACTCCATGGAGCGTGATCCAGGGATCTGTCTCTTAATAATGCTAACGACATTGGCAACAACACCAGGCCCACACTTCCAGTCGGCCTCTCCTGGAGTGTTATTCCAGTGTTTGGGGAGCATTTCTGCTTAGCATTACACAGCAGTTGTCAAGCTTTTTTTGGTCTCTGTACCCCTTTACCCTCTCAGTTTATTAGAAATTCAAACTGAGAAGAATATTCTAAAACTTTATGGGGTAACTCAGCTGGTAAAGAATCCACCTGCAATTCAGGAGACCTGGGTTCAATCCTGGGTTGGGAAGATCCCCTGGAGAAAGGAAAGGCTACCCACTCCAGTATTCTGGCCTGGAGAATTCCATGGACTGTATAGTCCATGGGGTCACAAAGAGTTGAACAGGTCTAAGTGATTTTCACTCACACTCACTATTTTAAAAATAACAATGAATTCATTGCATATTCACAGAAAGTATCCTTATGAAAAATATTTTCCAAATAAAAAAGCAGGAAAAAAAAAAAGTAGGGAGGAGAGTGGCATCATTCTACAGTCTTGCAAATCTCTGCAGAAAATACTGGGGTTCTTCCTGCTGCTTGCTGTGATACCATAAGTCACGTAACTTCTGGAAAATTCCACCGTGCACTCCTGAGAAAATGAGAGAAAGGCAGGCAAGTTTGTAGTAATAATATATATATATATATATTTTTTTTTTTTAAACTTTTGGACCATGTACAAAGGTCTCTGGAACCCTCAGGGTTCCCTAGGCCACTCGATGAGAATCGCTGGTGGAGTGGTTGCCACCAACTCTTGGGAGCATTGGACAAGTCAATCAAACTCTCTGTGCCTCAATTTCCATGCTTATAAAATATGGGACATGGGATGGAGAGGGAGGCAGGAGGGGGGATCGAGATGGGGAACACATGTAAATCCATGGCTGATTCATGTCAATGTATGGCAAAAACCACTACAATATTGTAAAGTAATTAGCTTCCAACTAATAAAAATAAATGGAAAAGAAATGAGACAGTAATAACTTTTGTCATCAGAGTCTTATGACAATAAAATGGCTTAAAATGGCTAAAGTGCCTGAAACATAGGAGCAGCTCAATAAATTCTGACTTGTTATGATGAGCCTCTCGAGAGCGGAGCCCATTGGTTCATCTTCCTCCCATACAGAGCATGGAGTAGGCACTCAAGGAATCTCTGCCAAATAAATGAAGGTACATGTAAATAATCCCCACATGTCAGAGGACTCTCCAGCCCCTCCTGGGACCAAAGGAAGTCAGTTTTCTTGCATACACAAGCTAAACAAATGAGAGAGGCCTGGTGACTCATCATAGTCACTTAGCAGATCAGGTTCACCGCTGCAGTCTGCAGAGCACCGCCCTCCTCCACTCCTACACTCTACACTTACTGGCACGTGAGCGTGCTTGGAATGGGGACCCTGCAGTATCTGATTTTGTTCTGCTGTGAAACGCACCCTACCTCATCGGCCAGACCGCATCTACACAGGACCTCATTGTGAGATATCTGAGCTCTCTCCTGCCTCTGCCTGCCATCCAGAGAGCACATCCAGGTTATGGTTACATATGAACGTATTTGATTATTCACTGCCTCCCCACCGAGGTCAGGGACCTTCTTGGTCTTTTTCGCTTTGATGACTGCAGCACCTGGGATATGGTAGGGGTTCTACAAATATTTGGATGCTTATTAAAGGAAAGAATAAGTGGAATTATGTCTTCATTGACAAGAAAAGGACAACTTGGACAGTTTCTCTAGATAATTAGATGTGAAGGGAAAAGGAGAGAGGAAAAGAGAATGGTAATATGTTAAAACAGAAAGTCAAGCTAAGAGAGGGTGTTATCTAACCAGAGCCCTGGCTCAGCTTAGCTTCTAAAATACTAACAAGAGCGATAATCACAAGAATGATTTCTAGTTGTTGAGAACTTAGCATGTGCCTGGCACCATGCAGAGCACTTTGTGTGAATCACCTCTTTGAACACTCACAGTCACCCTAGGCAGCAGATAATTATGTTATTTGCACTCACACACAGGGAATCTGAGTGCCTTGAGAGGCTCAGCTGAGGTCCCACAGCCAGAGAGTGGCTCAGCGTCGTGGTGGTATGTCACTGTCGTGCAAGGTCTGGGGAGTGGAATGTAAAGGGGAGGTGATGGATGGAGGCTGGGAGGAGATGGCAGCAGGTTGGGGTATCAAGCAGCTGAGATTCGGGTGCTAGAAGTACAAGGTCTCTGGGGCTGGGCATGGTTGAACCAAAGGAAAAGGCTCCTGACTTCTAGATTCTTGGACCTGACATTGACTCAGGTACAGAGCCTGAGCATGCCTCATATCCCAGAAGAGAACAGCAAGGCTCAGAGACAGAAAAGGCCTTACCCAAGGTCACACAGCTAGTTAGAACCTATCTCAATCCCTGCCCCTAGCCCAGGGATTTTGGTGTTCTGCCCGGACCCCTCTTCTGATAACAGACTCACCCACTTCTGCCTGCTGTGGGGCCAGCTCTCCTGAGTCCCTGACTCCCTGCAGAGAGGGTGGCGTGGGAAGGAGCCAGGCATGGCCTTCACTCCAGGCTTCCCCTCCCAGGGCAGGAAGGGGAGGGGGTGGGGACATGACCAGGCCTGCAGTGGACGCCTGGGGTTCTTTACCACTGCCCCCTGGAACAAAGCTTGGTTAATGAGAGCAAATTACAAGGGCTCTGAGAATGGAATGGGCCATTGGATGGCTGCAGGGTGAGGAATTGGATGGCACAGGGCCCTTCCCTATCTTCTTGTGCAACTCCCTCCTCCAGGGAACAAGCTGGTGCAGGACTGTACCCACAGACGTATCCATCACTGTGATCAGTTTTGGGGACCCAGATAGGGCTTCTACCCACCAGATCTCCCCCCTACCCCCACCGCTTGCTGCCATAAAAATGAGGATTTCTGATGACCAGGGAGCTCAGCAGAGTTCCCCAGCCATTCAAAAATTTGGGGCTCAAGGAGGTTTGGAGAGAGAAGCTTCAGCACACCCCTACACCTCGAGACTGGATCAGGGCTCTGAGGATGGCTGCCGGCATCCCCGTGTCTGGATCACTTTTCTCTCTGTGGCGAAGGGGTACATGTAGTAATAAACACTAAGATGTATGAAGATATTAATTCTGATGCTAAGACAACACTTCTTAAAGAAGAAACATTTGGCCTGAGTCTCTAAGGATGGGTAAGATTTCAGCAGGGTAAGAATAAGAGATCAGAGAGGAGAAAGTCGTTTAGGGAGCAGAGGACAAGCTGAGATAAGGCAGGAGACAGGAGAGTTCAGCGTGCTTGGTGATGGTTGTAAGTGGCCTGGGGTTGATGGAGCACACAGGAAATTGTGGCCTAAGATGCAGCTGGATAAGTAGAAACCTGTTATAGCAGGCTGAAGTGTCTAAACCCCTCTGTCCTGCAAGTGGTGGGAGACCCTGGAAGGTTTTGTGAGAGAGAAGAGACCTGCTATGCCCTGTGCTCACTGGCAGTAAGTGAAAGGATGGGTACCAGGCCAGGGCCGGGCTCTGGGAGGAGGCCTGACTACTTCCTGCTGTCTGCCGGGTCTTCTGGAAGAGCTGCCCAGGACGGAGTGAGACAGGTTCCCAGTCAGGCTGCACAGGGGCACCTCTGCCTCCCAGCTGTGCTCTGGGGCCAGGTAGAGGAGGCTGTGGATCTGTCTGCAGGGAAGCCCCCACCGCCCCAAGGAATGGCTGGAGTGGACACCAAGCCTCCGAGGCCTGCCTCCAGGGCAGACATCCAGACAAGACTTAACCCTGCCTGCTCCCCTGAACACACCCACAGTGCCGCCCTGACCCCCGGGAAAGGCCTCGGCTCTGGGTCCAAGTGCTGGTTCTCCTAGTCCATGTGCCTTGGGCTGGTCCCTGCTTCTTTCTCACAGGCCCTGCGTTGCACAACTCCAGGAAATAGCGTTCACATGGAAGACAATGAAATGCCCCTGGAGTTGTGCAACCCGCTGGCCCTGCCTCTCCTCTCGGCTGCCTCAGGTAGCCTCACAGCACTGCCAGCAGCGGGAGCAGAGTGTGGGGCGCTGGGAATGGAGGAGGGGTGGAGCCTTGGCCCAGTCCAGGCATGGTGACAGAGATGGTCCGGGGACTGAAAGACAGCCAGGCCCAAAAGGAACAGTGACCCCCTCCTCCCAGAGCCAGACCTGGAAATTGTACCTCTGAGCTCATCTCTACTACTCTTTCCAGTTATGTGTAATCGAAACTCTCTAGCCAGTTTTTTCACAAGAATAAACCAGAGAAAAGAAACTGTATACCTCCTAGCACCTTTATGAGGATTAAAAGAAGTGGTGCCTTTCAAGCACCTAACCCATGTGCCTAGCCCATCAAAACAGCTTGGTAAACATTAGGTTTATCACTATCTTTGTTTTGTTTTGTAAAACAAAAGGATCTGCCCTCAGACATTCTCACTTTGACCATCAAGGTCACACTGAGCCTCATCCGGGGATGACTCCAGAACAGAACTCAGAGCTCCCCTGGAGATGTGCATAAACAGGGTTCTGGGAGTGAGAAAAAAGAAGAGCAGGATACCTCCTCTCCCCACAAACAGAATGACCCCCCTCTTCTGATGAACTCTGGAGGCAGACCTGGCTACCCAAGCAATTTGGCCAAAGCTGAAGTTAAAGCAATGAAGCGTGAACTGTGAAGTTTCAGGCAGAACATTGCACAGATGGCTTATCTTCCTGAACCCCCCAAAGTCTGGCTCTGTGAGTGGCATACACAGCACCCAGTCAGTGGGCTAGCTCCAGCCCAGCATTGCATGGGAAGATGAGAAGGAACCATAAGGGAAGGTTCAGGGCCTGGGTGTTTTACCGACTGTCAGCGGGAAGCCACTGACACCCTGCAGAGGAACAGAGGAACGGAGTCCAGCCCTGTCCTGCCCAGGCTACTGATTGAAGGAAGGTCCAGCTGTGGGGCCCAAAAGCAGAGAGGAGCGCCCCATCTGGAATCTGGAGGTTCTTAGAGTAGGAAAGCCAGCAAGCAAATCCATTAGCTATGGCTCCTCAGTCATTTCCATATTGTCAACTGTTTTATATTTATTTCATAATTAGAAAAAAATGACATATATTATACACCAATGTTGGGGGATTTCCCTGGTGATTCAGTGGTTAGGATGCTGTGCTTTCTTTCACTGCTAAGGGTGCAGGTTCAATCCCTAGTTGGGGAACTAAGGCCAAAAACAAATAAATAAAAATAAACACCAATATTGGGTTAGTCTGAAATTCACAACACATAGTTTCTAATCCTGACCCTGCCACTCGGGGGCATCTGTGAAATGTTGAGTAAGTCACACCCCATCTCTGAGTCTCAATTTCCTCAGTAGTACAGAAAGTGGGGATTCCCTTCTGTTCAGACAGCCTGTACCTGACAAATAGCTTCCAACATTAGGTGAATGAGATTGTAGAGGCCTGGCTACTTGCTTTTCATTTCCCTGTTTTCCATATTTAAAAGTTCTCTGTTCCTTTAAATTTTGGAGAAGGCAACCATTGCAAAATCACCACTTCGCCTCTCTGCCTCCCCAGCAGGAAGCAAATTCCATGACCCAGGCACTTTGCAAAGGTTAAAATAGAGGGACCCAACACCCATCAGTCACCCAGTGGGTCTCCTGAGTAATCCTGTGATTCCACAAACCCAGAGCCTTAAGCTACCAGAAAGTCAGAGCTGATCTGTCTCACAAAGACATCTGGTGTCCAGTTTCACCCCTACAGAGTAGAGTGTTAGGACCGAAGAGGGACAGGAAGCTGCCCAAGACCACATTGTCCCCTGGCCTCAGAGTGGAAATAGGCGAATTCAGTCAGGTCTCAGATACCATTATTCTCTATGACTTTGTATCTTGTTATAATTTTAAACTTACTTGATGAAAGTTGAAAGAATAGTACAGGAACATTCCAGAAAACCTTTTATCCAGATTCACCTTTGGTTTATATCTTTTTTTTTTTTTTTTTTTGGTTTATATCTTGCCTCAGTTTCTTTACCATTCTCTTCTTCCACAAATACACAAACTCACACACACACACACACACACCATCTTTTTTTTTTTTTTTGAAGCATCCTGTGGCCTTCAGGATCTTATTCCCTGATCAGGGATCAAATCTATGCCCCCTGTAGTGGAAGAACAAAGTCTTTTTTTTACTAAGTTATTTTAATTTTTAATTGAGAGATAATTACTTTACAATATTGTGATGGCTTCTGCCATACATCAACATGACTCAGCCATAGGTATACATAATGTCTCCTCCCTCTTAAACCTCCCTCCCACCTCTCTCCCCATCTCACCCCGCTAGGTTATCACAGAACACTGACTGGGTTCCCTGCATCATACAGCAAATTCCTACTGGCTATTTATGTTACATATGGTAACGTATATATTTCAATACTGCTCTCTCATATCATCCCACCCTCTCCTCCACTGTGACCATAAATCTGTCTTTTGTGTCTGCGTCTCCTTTGTGGCCCTACAAACAGGATCATCAGTGCCATCTTTCTAGATTCCATATATATATGTGTTAATATATGGTATTTGTCTTTCTCTTTCTGACTTACTTTACTCTGCATAATAGATTCTAGGTTCATCCATCGTATTAGAATGGACTCAAATGCATTCTTTTTTTATAGCTGAGTAATGTTCCATTGTGTTTATGTACCACAACTTCTTTATCCATTCATCTGTTGATGGATATCTAGGTTGCTTCCACATTCTAGCTATTGTAAATAGTGATGTGATGAACATTGGAGTACATGTGTCTTTTTGAATTATGGTTTCCTCAGGATATATGCCCAGTAATGGGATTGCTGGGTCAAATGGTAGTTTCATTCCTAGTTTTTTAAAAATTGTTTATTTATTTTTATTTTTGGTTGCACTCATTGCTGCCTGAGGGCTCTCTCTAGTTGTGGAGAGTGGTGGCTACTGTCTCATTGCTATGACCTCTCGTTGTGGGGCACGGGCTCAGTAGTCGTGGCACACAGGCTTAGTTGCCCTGAAGCACGTGGGATCTTCCTGGACCAGGGATTGAATCCTATCCCCTGCTTTGGCAGGTGGATTCTTAATCACTGGACCACCAGGGAAGTCCTATTTCTAGTTTTTTAAGAAATCTCCATACTGTTCTCCGCAGTGGCTGTATCAATTCTTGTTCCCACCAACAGTGCAAGAGAATTCCTTTTTCTCCACACCCTCTCCAGCATTTATTGTTTGTAGACCTTTTGATGATGGCCATTCTGACCAGTGTGAGATGTCACCTCGTTGTAGTCTTGATTTGCATTTCTCTTGAGAGTCCCTTGGACTGCAAGTAGATCCAACCAGTCCATCATAAAGGAGATCAGTCCTTGGTGTTCATTGGAAGGACTGATGCTGAAGTTGAAACTCCAATACTTTGGCCACCTCATGTGAAGAGTTGACTTATTGGAAAAGACCTTGATTCTGGGAGGGATTGGGGGCAGGAGGAGAAGGGGATGACAGAGGATGAGATGGCTGGATGGCATCATGGACTCGATGGACATGAGTTTGAGTAGACTCTGGGAGTTGGTTATGGAGAGGGACACCTGGCGTGCTGCGATTCATGGGGTCACAAAGAGTTGGACACGACTGAGAGACTGAACTGAACTGAATGATAAGCGATGTTTAGCATCTTTTCGTGTGTTTGTTAGCCATCTGTATGTCCTCTTTGGAGAAATGTCTGTTTAGGTCTTCTGCTCACCTTTTGATTGGGTTGTTTGTTTTTCTGGTATTGAGCTGAATGAGCTGCTTGTATATTTTGGAGATTAATCCTTTGTCAGTTGTTTTGTTTGCTGTTATTTTCTTCCATTCTGAGGGTTGTCTTACCTTGATTATAGTTTGTGAAAAGCTTTTAAGTTTAGTTAGGTCCCACTTGTTTATTTTTATTTCCGTTACTCTAGGAGATGAGTCATAGAGGATCTTGCTGTGATTTATGTCAAAGAGTGTTCTGCCTATGTTTTCCCTTACGAATTTTATAGTTTCTGGTCTTACATCTAGGTCTTTAATCCATTTTGAGTTTACTTTTGTGTATGCTGTTAGGAAGTGTTCTCATTTCATTCTTTTACACAGACATAGCCATCCCATTTTCCCAGCACCACTTATTGAAGAGATTGTCTTTTCTCCATTGTATATTTTTGCCTCCTTTGTCAAAGATTGGGTACCCATAAGTGTGTGGATTTAGCTCTGGGCTTTCTGTCTTGTTCCATTGGTCTATGTTTTTATTCTTGTGCCAGTACCATACTGTCTTGATGACTGTAGCTTTGTAGTATAGTCTGAAGTCAGAATGGTTGATTCCTCCAGCTCCATTCTTCTTTCTCAAGATTGCTTTGGCTATTCGAGATCTGTTGTGTTTCTATAACAATTGTGAAATTATTTGTCCTAGTTCTGTGAAAAATATCATTGGTAGTTTGACAGAGGTTGCATTAAATCTATAGATTCCTTTGCCAATTTCACAATATTGATTCTCCAATCCAAGAACATAGTATATATCTTCATTTGTTTGTGTAGTCCTTAATTTCTTTCATTAGTGTCTTATTTTCTGCTTACAGATCTTTTGTCTCTTTAGGTTAATTTATTCCTAAGTACTTTATTCTTTTTGTTGCAGTGATGAATGGGTTTGTCCCTTTAGCTTCTCTTTCTGATTTTTCATAATTAGTGTATAGGAGTGCAAGGAATTTCTGTGTACTAATTTTGTATCCTGTGATTTTACTATATTCATTGATTCAGTTCAGTTCAGTCACTCAGTCGTGTCCGACTCTTTGCAACCCCATGGACTGCAGCACGCCAGGCCTCCCTGTCCATCACCAATTCCTGAAGTTTACCCAGACTCATGTCCATTGAGTCGGTGATGCCATCCAACCATCTCGTCCTTATATTCATTGATTAGCACTAGTAGTAATTTTCTGGTGGCATCTTTAGGGTTTTCTATGTAAAGAATCATGTCATCTGCAAACAGTGAGAGTTTTATTTCTTTTCCAACCTGGATGCCTTTATTTCTTTTTCTTCTCTGGTTGCTGTGGCTAGGACTTCCAACACCATACTGAATAATAGTGGCAAGAGTTGGTACCCTTATCTTATTCTTTTAAGCATTTAGAGGAAATGCTTTCAGTTTTTGACCATTGAAATATTTGCTGTGTGTTTGCTATATTTGTGCATGTGCCAAGTCACTTTAGTCATGTCCAACTCTTTGTGACCCTGTGAACTATAGCCCACCAGGCTCCTCTGTCCATGGGATTCTCCAGGCAAGAATACTGAAGTGCATTTCCATGCTCTCCTCCAGGGAATCTTCCTGACCCAGGAATTCGATCCGAATCTCTTATGTCTCCTGCTTTGGCAGGCAGGTTCTTTAATACTGGTGCCACCTGGGAAATCCTGGGTGTTGTATACGGCCTTTGTTATGTTGAGATATGTTCCTGCTATTCCTACTTTCTGGAGAGTTTTTATCATAGATGGGTGTCAAATTTTGTCAAAAGCTTTCTCTGTATCTATTGAGATGATCATATGGTTTTTATCTTTCAGTTTGTTAATATGATGTATCACATTGATTGATTCAGATATATTGAAGAATTCTTGCATCCCTGGGATGAATCTCACTTGATCATTATATGTGATCTTTTTAATATGCTGTTGGATTCTGTTTGGTAGAATTTTGTCAAGGATTTTGGACCTATGTTCATCAATGATATTGATCTGTAATTTTCTTTCTTTCTTTTTTTTTTTTTTTTTGGTGGCGTCTTTGTCTGGTTTTGGTATCAGGGTGATGGTGGCATCATAGAATGAATTTGGGAATTTTCCTCCCTCTGCTATTTTCTGGAAGAGTTTGAATAGAATATAATAAGTGTTAGCTGTTCTCTAAACTTTTGGTAGAATTTGCCTGTTAAGACATCTGGCCCTAGGCTTTTGTTTGCTGAAAGATTTTTGATTACAGATTCTATTTCCATGTTTGTGATTGATCCGTTTATATTTTATATTTCTTCCTGGTTCAGTTTTGCAAGGTTATACTTTTCTAAAATTTTGTCCATTTCTTCCAGGTTATCCATTTTATTGGCATATAGTCATGCCTAGTAGTCTCTTATGATCCTCTGTATTTCTGTGTTGTCTTGTCTGTGTTTTAAATTCTCCTTTATAATTTCTAATTTTATTGATTTGAGTCTTCTACCTTTTTTCCTTGAAGAGTCTGGCTAACGGTTTGTCAATTTTGTTTATCTTCTCAAAGAACCAGCTTTTAGTTTTATTGATCTTTGCTAAGTTTCAGAAGCACAGTCTTAACCACTGGACCACCAGAGAAGTCCTCATACTGTTTTTATCTGAACCATTTGAAATTAAGTCAAATACAACATCCCTCAGTGTGCTAGTATTTCCCTTTCAAAACCACAGTAAAATGATCAAAATTGGCAAATTTAACTTTGCTATAATGCCATTATTTAATATACAGTCCATATTCAAACGTCCTCCACCATCCCCCAAACCCCACTTCAAAACTGGCAATTATTTTTATCCATTACCCCTGTGCCCAGGCGCCCTGCCCTTTCACCCAGGCAACATGAATCAGGCCTTTAATCCTTTCTTCCCGCCTACTGCCTCCTGGCTCTGGGCCCCTTTCCCCTGCCCCCTCTGCTGAGGCCTGCCCAGACCAGACAGAACAGGAAATGCTGCAATGAGGAGCAGCAAGGCTCTCCTCACCTTTGACCTCTCCTCAGGTGTCAGCACGGGACGCCTGAGCCTCTGTCTTTAGCGTGCCCAGGGAGGGTAGGTGTCCAGAGGCCCTTGGAAGATGCACCCCCAACGTTCAGTGCTGCCCACTGGCCTGCCTTGTCCCAAAGGGCAAGAGGGGCCCAGCCCAGGAGGGGCTCCACTGAGAGGCTCAAGTTCTGTCTAGCTCTAGGGATGAAACCCACTCCTGTGAAAAATCCATAGACCCCAGAATGGGCTTCAGTAAAGAGGGCTCTGTGAGCGGGAAAGGAACTTTCTGGGGTTCCAGACGTGTTCTGTATGTGAGTGGTGGAACTTCTGTATGTGGAGAAGTTCACTGATCTGTGCTCCTGAGGTGTCGACCCCTCACTCTGTGTCCATGTCAGTAAATAATCATATCTGTATAAATGTGTGTGTATGCCGGGGAGCAATGCTGTGAACTCTAAGAGGAAGTGACAGCTTCTGGTTTTGTCCAGCCCACCTGGAATAGCTCGTGCCTGTCACTTTCTAGACACTGAATAAACTGTTGAACAAACAAATGAATTAACTTGATGCTGTGACCGTATTTCTCAATGTAGAATAATGGACGTGCATGTGTGCTCAGTTGCTCAGTCATGTCTGACTCTTTATGACCCCATGGACTGTAGCCTGCCAGGCTCCTCTGCCCATGGAATTTTCCAGGCAAGAATACTAAAGTGGTTTGCCATTCCCTACTCCAGGGGATCTTCCCAACCCAGGGATCAAACCTGTATTCCCTGCATCTGTGTTTCCATCACACACACAAAGGTACCACATCGGAAGTGAAAGAGGAGCTGGGCTTTCATAGTTCATAGCCAGGGGCAACCACTTTACCCCTTCCCATCTCCTCCTCAACCAACTTTTGGCAGCAATACGGTGACTTTGAGTGAAAGCCAAAGAAGAGGGAAGGAAAGAGGCAACTCTCTCCTTTAGCTGTTTAAAAAATCACACACATATAAAGCCCATAGGTCATGCAGTTACCTGTACCCCTGTCCCATTTACAGTTCAGGCAAGGGAATGCTCTACGTTGGCATGGTATATTTTTCTATTTTTAGAATTTTTAAAATAATAACCACCCATTAATTTAGGGAATTTTTTGAAATAAAGTTTAATGAGCTTTTCATTTTTCTTTTCTAAGCAAACCATATGATGATTGGATCTTTGAAGGTCCCTTGTTAAGCTTCTTGGGAGTATGTGGTCAAGGGAGAGGTCCATGTGAAACCCTGGGAATGGCCAGGATATAGAAATCATTCCTGCAAAGGGCAAGTGCGGACCGTGCCCTGACTTCAGCATCCTTAGGCAGAGGGCATTACGTGCCCCATGTGTTCTGCTCCATACGTGCTTTTGCCTGCAGCCCAGAGGAATGGGTTCTGTGTGAGAGGCATCGCGCCCCCAAGATTATAAAGCTGTACTAGCGCCTTGGACCGTGTCACTCTGGGATGGCCATTTTCGCTGTTGGGCCTTAGTTTTCTCCTCTGCAAAATGAAGACATTGGACTAGACTTCCTTTTCTTTCCATGCAACACAGGAGGTCTTCTGGCAAGCTGGTGATGTTCTTTTTCTTGAACTGGGCATTGGTTACATGGATGTGTGTAATTTGTGAAAATTCATTGAGTTGTACATTTATAATGTGTGCACTTTTCTGGATGTATATTTTGCTTTGATAAAGGTTTATATAAACTGGGACTTCCCTGGTGGTCCAGTGGCTAAGACTCCATGCTCTCAATGCAGGGGGTCTGTGTTCAATACCTGGTCAGGGAACTAGATCCCACATGCTACAATTAGAGATCCTGCATGCTACAACAAAGACCTGCTGCAGTCAAATAAATAAGTTAAAAAGAAGCTTACATAAACTAAAAAAAACATAGAGCGAATGGATATGAATAGAGATGAAATAAAATTAAATGTGAATTGACCATTGCTGAAGCCAAGGGATGAGTTTTGGGGGCTCATTATGACATCTTGTATATTTTTATATATGTTTTAAAGTTTCCATAATGGATGTTATAATAACAATTATACTTTTTCTAAAATGCTTTCATTTGAGGAGCTCCCGCTGTTGTGTAAGAAGAAAGGCAGGTCACAACTTCCCCCTTCCAGATTCAGAGAAGAGAAAGCCTCCTTAACCTGACACGGCCAAAACAGGGTTACTGTGACAGATATGAGGTGTACTGTGCCTCTGGGCGGAGAAGGCAATGGCACCCCACTCCAGTACTCTTGCCTGGAAAATCCCATGGATGGAGAAGCTTTGTAGGCTGCGGTCCATGGGGCCACAAAGAGTCGGACACTACTGAGCGACTTCACTTTCATGCATTGCAGAAGGCAATGGCAACCCACTCCAGTGTTCTTGCCTGGAGAATCCCAGGGACGGGGGAGCCTGGTGGGCTGCCGTCTATGGGGTCGCACAGAGTCGGACAGGACTGAGGCGACTTAGCCGCAGCAGCAGCAGCAGTGCCTCTTGGACTGAGTTATTTGTTTTGTTTCATCCTGGCTTCAGATACTGTTTAACATATTTATGTGTAATAGAGCAAATTAACAAAGGGCGCTCCGGGACATAGTTGTTTATTTAAGTTATCCGTGAGAATGCTAGCAAGGGCTGGCACAGGGTAGATATTGGGTTGTCACAGCCCACGCTCAGTTGCTGCCTTTGCCCTGGTGCCAACCTCACCTGTTCAGCTGGTGGCAGGAAGTAGGTAGAAGGACAAGTCCCACAGGGACCCTCTGGGGTTTGGCTTGACCTTCAATCAGCAATTGCCACATCACCCTCACACTTAAAGAGGTTGTGAATAAAACACCATGGCAAAGTGGCTGGGGTTCCCTCTCTCTCTAAATATGTGTACCCAACCTCTGCTCCATGCCAGTCACAGTCCTGGAGTGAGGGTTACAGCAGTGCACAGAACAGACCAAAATCCCTACCCTCGGGGAGCTGCCATGACTTGCTCACCTAAGAGCTTTCGAGACTTTTTCAGACATCGAAAATAACATTAAATATGGGACTTCCCTGTTGGTTCATTGGGAGCTCCATGCTCCCAGTGCAGAGATGCAGGGGGTGCAGGTTCAATCCCACATGCTGCATGGGGTGACCAAAAATGGAAAAAAAACATTAAATTTATCATTTTAACCAGTGTTATAATGACTTGAGTGTACAGTTCAGTAGTGCTAATTTGTGTTATTGTACAGTTAATCTCCAGAACTTTGTCATTTTGCAGAACTGACATTGTATACCCACTAACCAACACCTCCCCTTTGTCCACCCTGACCCCAGGCCCCTGGGGTTCTATTTTATCTCTCAAGTTAATTTCTCTAAGTACTTTGTATAAATGGAATCACAGGCATTTGTCTTTTTGTGGCTGGCCTGTTTCATTTAACGTAATGTCTTCACAGTTATGCATGTTGTAGTGTATGTCAGAATTCTCTTCCTTTTTAAGGCTGAATATTCCACTGCAGTATATACATTTCCTTCATCCATTCATCCACAGATGGGCTTTTGGGTGCTTCTACCTTTTGGCTGTTATGAATAATGCTACTATGAATATGAGTGTAACACAAATATCTCTTTAAGACCTTGCTTTCAATTCTTTGGGGTATATACCCAGAAGTGGAATTGCTGGCTTGTACGGTAATTCTAATTTTTTGAAGAACCACAATATTGATTTCCACAGTGTATGCACTATTCTACATTTCTACAAACAGTGCACAAGGGTTCCAATTTCTCTGCATCCTCACCAACACTTCTTATTTCCTCTTTTGTTTTGTTTTCAGTAATTGCTACCCTAATGGGTGTCAAGTAACGACAAACTACTTGTACCAGGTTAATTATAGAACAACTGTGCTAAATTAGGTCAGCTAGAAAGACACACGAAGGAATGGACAACTCAAATCCATCACTAGCAAATGAGTAAACTGAGGCTGCTGGGTAAAGGACTTGCTCCAAGTCACGCCTTAAGATGTGGTGGCGCAGGATTCTAAACCAGGGGTTAGAAAACATTTTTTGTGAAAAGACAGACAGTAAATACTTTCGATTCCGGGCCACATGATCTCTGTCTCAACTCGGTGCTGCTGCTGTATCAGGGAAGCAGCCGTAGACAGCGCATTCAGATGTGGTGGTATGCCAGTAAAGCTTTATTTACAAAAACAGGCCATGGCCTACAGTTTGCTGACTCCTGTTCTGAAGCATTATGCTAAAATGTAGTAAGCCGGTGTAGCACCAGACCCCAAACTTCCAGTTGACTGTGTATGATCTTGGTATTGTTGTCAAGGTAGCCTACCCTAATTGGGGTCAAGATGTGGGCACATGGCCCAAACTGGACCTTTCTCTCTGGCCTACTCATCCTTGAAGCAAAGACAAGATGTTGAAACTAATCAAACCTATGGTCTCTGGTGGTGGTGACTGTTGCTGGTTCCTCCTACCAGAATTCCCCAAACCCCCTGGGAACCAGGGGTATAGGAACCTTTCCTATCCTGGTGACTCAGTTTTCCTTCTGTTCTGCAAGTATCCCCCCATCCTTTTGTAAATTTCCATTCTGTTGCATTCGCTAGCATCAGTTTCTGTTGCTCACAACTAGAAAATCTTGACTGATCATTGACTTTTTAAAAAATATTTATTTATTTGTCTGTTCTGGGTCTTAGTTGTAGAACATGGGATCTCTAGTTCCAGCATGTGGGATCTAGTTTCCTGACCAGGAATCGAACCCAGGCCCCCTGCATTGGGAGCACAGAATCTTAGCCACTGGACTACCAGGAAGTCCTTGATCACTGACTTTTAAGGAACAATATCCTATATAATTTCTTTAATCACAAAGCCCCCAGGGGGCTTGAGGGAGAACTGATACATGTGTGTGTATGGCTAAATCCCTTCACTGCTCACCTGAAACTACCACAACATTGCTAACCAGCTATATCCCAATACAAAATAAAAAGTTTAAAGTTTGGTGAAAAAAAGCCCCCAGAGAGCTAAAGTAGAATTTGATTTCTTAAAATGCAATTATGCTGAAGCTGAAGGACATCTCAGATTCATCAGTTGAAATGCTGTCTTCCATGCCTGCCAGTGGGGACACACCACAGGTATGACCCTTACCCTTGTTTCTTAGTTCAGCGAACACCCCAGTCCTCCCCAGCTGGGAGGGCATGTATTCATTCATGCAAGCCCCTTGCCCTCTCTGGGCCTCAGTTTCTCCATCTGTAACATGGGGGGGGGGGGCGCGGGGGTGGAGAGTGAACAGTCATGGTGATTCAGGTTCCATCCAGCTCCAGGATTTTTTTATCAGGGTCTCGTGCTGTGTGTTCAGCTCCGTGCCCGCGAGGAACTTGAGGAAGAACTGTGGAGAGATGTCAGGCATTGGTAAGCAGTGGTGACACATTTTGCCTGTGCAAAATGCCGGGTGAAGAAAACAGCTACAGGTGCTCAGAGGGAAGAGAGCTGCTATGGACTGGAAAGGACCTTAGCTGAGCCTTTAACAACAGATAGGCTTTGAATAGGGAGAGAAGGGAAAACTATGCGTTTCAGGAGCTGCTTAGCCCTCAGCCTAAGCTCTGGCAGCAAGTCCTGGCTTCATTTCCCTCCCTAGAGCAGCCGAGGATGAATGGAACCAACCAGGGGATGCTCAGGTCCACTTCTACTGGTGACATTATTTGTTCCATTCGGTTTCTTGTAGGTGTTTCTAGTTGTTGACTGCAGGGAGCAGGGTGTGGACAGTTCTGAGCTCTCTAGCTAGAATATCAAAGTCTTGCTGAACTTGCTTGTTTTCTGCCCGGTCCAGCTGTCCAAGCAGTCACAGACAGCCCCCTGCGTCCTCCCCACCCCACCCTCCAGGAGGGCAGGAATGAAGAGGGGCTTCGAGTGTGTGGTTCAGGCCCCCAGGAGGTGCCTCTGATGGGAGGGAACTGGGAGGGAACAGTCTTGTTCCGTCACCACGGGGGTGCTGGGCGGGGGGCAGGGGGTGTGGGGGGCCACAGGGCAACAGGGGGTGACCCTCTCCCCTCCTCAGCTTTCTAACCACCATCTGTTCCCAAACCCAAGCTTGCTCTCCACTACACCCAAGCCACCCGTGGGACTGGTTATCCGCAGCACAAGCACCTCTTTGTTTGATGCTTTGTGTTTTTTGTTGGCATTTGAACAGTTCTCTGTGGTTCATGTTTGAGGCCAGCATGAGACAAAATGAGATTGGCAAATGTGGGCATGGGTGCCACACCTCTTTTCCACTCTCCTGCCCCCAAGTCTAGACCCCCCAGCTCCCCTTTATATTAATGACAGACACCACCACCACCACCTTTGGAATTCTGCCTCCCTCAGGGTCTCATTCTTTGCTGTTTCATATGGCTTATCTCAGAAACAAATCTCTCCGAAGGGATGAAATTTTGATGAAGTGTTTCTGTTTTAATGGGAATCTTCAGAAGACACAATACTCAGGCATTGTGACAGGTTTCTCATGGCAGATCAGGCTGCCCCTCAAATACAGTCCCCGCTCTGTTCTTTGTCTAAGCAACAGACACCAGGGTACGCTGGCCCAGCAAGAAGGGGACCTGAGCTCCTAGCCTCAGCTCACCCATTAATATCAATCTCTTCTACCCCTCTGAAAGAGCCTCAGTTTTCCCATCATTATGGCAAAGGGGTTGGATGGAACGATTACCCACAACCCCACCATTTACAAGCCTATGTAAGTGAGAGGGAGAAACTGATGTGTTGACCCCCCCTCCACCCAAAAAATTCTTTGCTTTTTAAGAACTTCTCATGAAACTAGGAGACAGTAAAATTTCTGGAATTCTAACACACGTGGCCTTTCTGCTACTCGGGATGGTTTTCCCCAAGCCATAGCACTTTACAGACTTCCCTATTGACTCAGTGGTAAAGAATCTGCCTGCAGTGCAGAAAACTCAGGTTCAGTCCCTGGGTTGGGAGGATCCCCTGGAGAAGGATATGAGCAACCCACTCTAGTATTCTTGCCTGGGAAATCCCATGGACAGAGGAGCCTGGCGGGCTACAACCCATGGGGTCACAAAAGAGTTGGACGCGACTGAGTGACCAAACAACAGCAACAACAGCATAAGGCTTCACAGCGTCCATGGTGCTCTCATCGCCCTGACTCAATGCCATGCTTGTTCTGTAAAAAAATATTAATAACTAGAAACCTCAATTAAATAAATTTGAGAGACCTGAAGGAGGAACTCTCATGCCACGCAATGATAACAGAGCCCAACAGGAAGAAGAAGAAAGACTCCTGGCAAGGACTCAGCCAGTGAAAAGCCGTGGACTCTTTGCTAACTCCAGCCCTCCCACCTTCTTTTTCCCTCTATAAAAGAGTTATGCTTCACTTGCCATGCTGGGACTTCCATGTGGTTTGCCAGTCACAGATCCCAAATTGCAATTCTTTGTTGATCCCGAATAAACTCATTTTTTTGCTGGAGAAATATCCAGCAGTCTGTTTTAGGTCAACAGTTCAACAAATAACTATGAGCAACTGTAAGGTGTCAGTCATTGTCTCAGCTCTACAGATACAAGCATGAATGAGGTGAGGGGTTTGGAAATAATATGGTAGGGAAAAGGAAGTGTGGATTTGAGAAGGGGCATCATTCCTTGTGAAGAGAACCTTGAATGTAAGGTGGGACTAAATAGAGCCCATGTCTGAAAGCAAAATGAGCATTTAGAGGTAGCCAACCTTGGGAAGGTCTAGAGGCAGCTTGTGCAAAGGCCCTGAGGCAGGACCTAAATAAGCACCTGAGGCACTGGGGGTCAGAAAGTGTATTTGGAACTTAGGAAGCCAGGGTGATAGCAAGACATGAAATCGGACAGGAAAATTGGGTTGGATTGTGCAGAGAGACTTACGCATTTTGAGTATAACAAAAAATCATTAGAGTTCTTTCAAAATTAATAAGTCATGCTGGGACTTCCCTGATGGTCCAATGGCTAAGACTCCACACTCCCAATACAGGGGGCCTAGGTTCAATCCTTGGTTAGGGAACTAGGTTCCACATACTGCAACTAAGACCCAGTGCAGCCAAATATTAATAACTAAATAAACTTTTTTTTTTTTTTTTAAACGTCATGCTGGCTGCTGTATTGTTGTCATTAGTACCACTGTGAACTTCTCCGGGGCACCATTCATGGTGTGATCAGTGTAGCGGAGCCCCCTGGAGTTGTGCAAAGTGAAACAGCCCTGTCTGTCCTCCTCCATCCCCACGAGCATCGGAGGATCCTGAAGCTAAGTGACTTTCGGGTAGAAAGTCTTCCTCGGGGCTTTGATGATGCCAATCCTCTGTCATCTTTGAGAAGCTCAAGGGGAACTCTGGTCCCTCCAGGGTGTCTGCACTGATCCCCATAAACACTCCCTTCTCCCTTTCATCTGAGAGGTTGAGCGTGGCGGCAGACGCTCCCTCACTCTCTCCTCCCTTCAAACTGACACTCTCTAAGCCTTTAAGCAGCTTGTAACTCCATCATCTCAGCACCCCTTGGAAGGGAGCAACCGGCAGATTAAGCGATTCTGGGATCCAGGCGCTAAGGAATTCGGGGCCTCTCCGGTTTCTTGGCAGGAGTTACAAGTACATGCAGAGACTCTTCTTCAGAACAAGTGAAAATAATTCCTTCCAGGGGCAGAAAAAGGCATGCTTTTGGCAAAGGGCTTCATAAGATGTTATCTCAAGAGACCCGCATGGGAGCCCTGGGAGGGAAGGCAGAAGTTGTTAAACCAGGTGGGGAAATGGACAGATGGGTGGGGAGATGCTTACTAGGCTGACTGACTGAACTGAACTGAACTACATTTTCCACTCCCCTGGGACTCGGAGGGAGGGATGGGAGGGGAGAGGAAAGGAGGGGAGTGGATTAGAGCAGAGATCTGCTGAAGGTGAGGCTCAGTTTCACTCCCCAAGCTGGACATCTTGGAGGAAAAAGAAAAATCACAGATTTAGAAAGTTAGGGCTGCAAGGGACCCCAGGTATCATCCAGTCCAACCTTATTCCTTGGATGAAAAGATCGAGACCCCAAAGGCGAGAGCTTCTCCTTGCTGGCTAGCAGGGGAGGTGGCTTTCTATACCAGAGGAGGAATTGAAATGTATGCATTTTGGAGGACACTTTGGCAACATCTGTCAATGTTTTAAACACACATGTGTTCTTGGACCCAGCAATTCCACTTCTATGAATTCATCCTACAGAAATCTTGCACATGTGCACAGAGCTG
>NC_089249.1:242586630-242760182 GCF_963930625.1 Muntiacus reevesi
ACACTTCACTTGTACCCACATCAGAAAATCTGTGGAAGGCAGAGGAGAGCAAAAGCTACAGCCTTTACTTCAGAGGAGTTCAAACTTACAGCAGGAAGATAAGAAGGAATGGAAGCATCTGGAGAAACTGAAGCTTGGTCCAGATTTAGTAGACTTCATGTAATGGGCATCCCAGTATCCATGGGAGGGGCTAGGCTTATGGCCAAAGCCTTGGCTTCTCCTTAGAACTTTCTACTTATGCCATTAAAAGGCATCAAGTCTCTCTGCCTCACACCTGGTTCAACTCTCCTCATGAAGAATCAAGACATCTTCATGTTCCTGAGTGGGATGTCAGCTCAGAAACACAGAGGGCATCTGGGACAGACCCCCAGTATGTGGGAAGAGCAAGGAAAAATATGAAAAAGAAAAAAATATCACTGGCACATGGGGAAGGCAGCAAATCAAGACAATAGGTTAAGGGGAACAGATGAAGGGGGGTGCTCATCACCATAACAACAAGCCCAACAACTCTGAAAGATGGAATTTTTGTTTTTCTTTTCACCTGTCATTCTTGGTACTGTCACTCTACTTGCTCCTGTTGGAAGACAAGTTGTGAGTTTTTCACTCCCACCAGCAAGCTGGCTGGTTCTGGGGAGTGCAGCTGCTAAGGGATACGGGGAGAATGGGGTCTCCCAGAGGGGTGCTCTGTCCTTCCTTGGGTTCTGTCCTTCCCCCTCCTGAGTCAAAGTTTGGAAGCATGTAGGTTGCTCATGAAACATGAACATGGCTGTTTGTGCAGAGAGGCGTGAGAAAGTCCCCTCTGACATGGAGACAGAGGAATCACAGTTCTGGTCCTTAGATAACAGGGAGTTTTGTTTCTGCCCCAGGATATCCCATCATATTCCAACAGAGGGAGTCAAAGAGAGTCGGTAATGGCAACTTGATAGAAAATTATGGCTTGGGTCTCCTCGAAAAAACTAAATTTGGCGCTATCAAAAAGTCAGTGGCGCACTTAAGGGAAATTAGAAACCTTGCCTAAATGTAAACTCCTCAACTATGTAAGCCAAGAAGACACCAACACCCACCAGACCTTCATTATACACCCTATCACACTCTGCCAAATTTAGATGGTAATGCTTCATCTAAGTTTTCTTTCTGATACTGCTGGTGACTCAGGTGCTCCCTTGATTCCAGAGGTCCTCCCAGGATTATGTCGACGTAACGAAGGATCCGTAGCAGTGTGTCCTGCGAGAGGTGGCAGTGCCCATACCATCTGACTGCCCTCTTGGTTTGGTTTGTATGGCATATGTCCCCTCACCAACATACACTGCCATCCCCATGGACCAGAGACCTCCTTCAGAAGTGAAGAATGCTCTCTACCTCCAGATATAAAGACTCAGCCACTGGACCTTCCTCCTTCTGCAGATACACAGAATATGCCTCCTATCCCCACTTCCTTATGAAGATCTGACCCTACTTCCTTCAATGATATATCACAAATGGACACTGTACCTTCTATAGTCAGGGAGGAAGATGGCTTCTTATGACTTTTTTGAAGATAGTAACAAAAAAAGGGGCCCACTCCCTTTATCCTTGAAGATAATCTACAACCAAAGTGAACTT
This sequence comes from Muntiacus reevesi, assembly GCF_963930625.1. Lineage (NCBI taxonomy): Eukaryota > Metazoa > Chordata > Mammalia > Artiodactyla > Cervidae > Muntiacus > Muntiacus reevesi. The sequence continues at coordinate 242,588,233 of NC_089249.1, forward strand.
GAAAAGACTATAAAGAAGGAAACAAAAACAGCCTTGGAAACCAGGAGGCAAGATGTACTTCAGCTACTGAAAGGCTGATCAACTGATGAAGTCAATAGGACTCAGTCTTTTCCTCCTAGTCTTCTTGTCTACCACCTCCCCTCAGGCCAGTTCCCCATCCACTCCATCTGAGCTTCACTGTCAACCACTCTCTTCCAAGATGTGAGCTAATAATACAGTAATGTGCCTCCCCACCATACCCCAGGCCAGCCCACACAGGAGAGTTTTATAGAAACTTCTATAAATCATAAGTCCTCCAAAAACTAAAGACTTACTTCCCAGGGGAACTACAGAACTCACAAACACCAAACGGGGAGACATTTTGAGCATTCTGAAAAATCAAGCCAAGTGAGAATTTACTTGTTCAGCCAACTCTTGAACCAAGCCCCAAACTCATTTTTGCATATTTCCCTTGTCAGGCCATGATACCAGAACAGGAAAAATTCTACCCCTCTCAAAAATCATTTCCACCACTTCCAAAGCCAGGCTACACCTTGCCAAGTGTAACCCATATTCAAGAACCATCTGCTTTAGCAATACAGGAAGCCACCAGAGAAATATGCTTTAGATAATCCAACAGCTCTGCCAGCCAAGGCGGCTTCTAGGGAGAGAAGGGAGGCTGCTATTTGCCAGCTGTGGTCCCCAAGCTCAGCCGAGCTGAATTCTGTACAATGCACCAAGTAGAACTGGGGCAGAGGCCACTGACTTGGTCAATTGCTGACCCATTTCCACATACCCAGATTCAGAGCAGTCCCTAGGGCATGACAGCTCACCTTTTGCAACATCCCCACCTGAAAAAGAACACACAGAGAGTTATAAAAGCTTTATCCTACCTAGTGCCACCAACCAACCATGGCTGTGCACCAGTGCTAGCAGAGGCATGCATTTCATTTTAATTCGATGAGAAATCTGAGCCTGAGCAAACAATATCAACCAAGATGTTCAAGCCGCCATGGCATCTGGGGATGTGTACATTTCCAAGATCTAAAGATGTTTTCTTGCCTAAGTCAAGAATTTAATTGGCCCCCCTCTCCCCAAGTCAGCTTCCCTGGTGGCTCAAATGGTAAAGAATCTGCTGCAATGCAGGAGTCCCGGGTTGAATCCCTAGGTCGGGAAGATCCCCAGGAGAAGGGAATGGCACCCCACTCCAGTATTCTTGCCTGGAGAATCCCATGGACAAAGGAGCCTGGTGGACTACAGTCCATGGGGTTGCAAGAGCTGGACATGACTGAGCTACTAACACAGTCAATCTCCCCAAGTCATTACCTTCCCCCATAACCAGAAGTTTTGTTTGGTTGTTTTCACCACCTGGGAGGATGCTGTCCCTCAGTCCCCAACTCGTGAATCTCATTGGAAGTGACAGAACTCAGGGATGGTCTCACAAACTGAAGTTGTTTCTCAGGGTCCATGAAGTGAGTTCTGTCCACTTCCCATTGGACATGGATGCTTGTCCCCAGGACCCTAGGAATTAAGCACCCTGCCCCCTGATCCTGCCCATTCAGAACTAATGCAAGATCTTTTAGCCCAGGCAACAGAGATTTCTAAATTCAGCTATCTGAATCTGCCTACGGTGTTTTTCAGCAAGCACCTCCATGAGAAAAATGACTCCAATTAAGCATAATTATTAGGGTTTAATGGAGCCATTTTTCTACCTCAGTGCCTTTTTTCTTTTCCAAGCCCCCCAGTTTTCTTTCTCCCTTCACTGGGACTCAGCACAGTAAGTTAAAGGTATACATTGGTTGATCTTTATTATACATACAATAACTGTCTTATTAAATTGAAATCAAATGCACAGCTAGGAGAAAGTTCACTTTAAGTACCAACTCACAGAAAAATGCTCACAGGCATAAACAATAAGCAAGGCCAGTGTGTTGCTGAGCAACTGAGGGGGTGGGGGGCAGGAATTCAGCTGAAAAGGAAGGGACACAGTTTCCTGAAAGAATGGGGTAAGCTCAGGGGTACAGATCTTGGTGGAAACGGCCCCGACTTCTTGTGGCATCCCCCACCCTAAAGCAGGCACTGGGGAGGATGGGAAATCTAATTATCAACTAAATATAATCAGGGATGCTCAGAGAACTGTCACACACACACACACACACACATGCATACACACAGGCACACATTGTTTTCCTGGGGAATGTTGAACACTCTGTCAATATATACAAAGCCTTTCCAACTATTATGAATGCTAAAGAGGGTGATGGGGTTGAGTGTATGTGTGTTAAAATGCTGCTGCTTGGTTAGTCTCTAGCCCCCTGGCTCACTGGACTCTCCCCCCTCCCCTCTCCCTCCTCCTCTTCCTAGGACAAGACGAGTGCTCTCAGCCTCAGCAATGTGGCGGGCGTGTTCTACATCCTGATTGGAGGACTTGGACTCGCCATGCTGGTTGCCTTAATTGAGTTCTGCTACAAATCGCGTAGCGAATCCAAGCGGATGAAGGTGGCATCGTCTTCCCAGGCCTTTTTCCTAACCTGTTCTGTGATACAGCTGGGTTTCCTGGGAGTCCCTTTTGCTAGAAATGGTGGGGAATGATGGGAGGTGGAGGTCAGTCCGAGGAAGGGGCTGACAGAGAGTTAGGTTATGAGGAAGGTGGCAGGGAAAGAGGCAGCGGTGAGAGAGGAAGGAAGATGTGGGCGTGTGTCAGGGTAAATACAAGGCCTGAGAAAACAAATGCATCAGCCAGTGATGGGTGGTGAGATGAAAAGTTAGGGGTTCAGTGAACACTCAAGGCAGTGTGAGGCAAGAGTGACTGCCTCACGGTCACTCTTAGTAGTGACTCTGGTGTCATGTTAACTGAAGTGTAGCTCCAAAACAGCAGAGGGGGCATCTTTCCTCTGCAAGGTGGATGATTTTGCCATGCTGGGTGAGGTAGGTCTATTCTTGGCCATCACACTGTAGATGGACTTTGGCAGAGACGGTCATGCCCAGAGAATGGTAAGCACATTAACTGATGACCCCAAACCACATCAAATATAGTGAAGGCAGCTAACTCAAAAAGAGAAGAAATATGGAAGTTATGAGAGCTGCCTATAAAAACATGAAGAATTCTTGGGAGTGAAAAAAAACAGATCAGTTTTGTGGAGTCTCAAAGTATACAACAAAAGCTAATGACTAAAAGTTATGGAGAACAGATGTGAACACAGTGAGATCTACTTTTCTTTCAGAGCTATCCCAAAATGGGATGGATTGTGCCAGTAAGTAACACACAGCCCATCACTAGAGGCAAACATGTAGAGGATGAATAATTCCTGACAAATGTATAGATTCAAAGTATCCAATGGGAGTCTGGACTAAATGACCATCAAGGTTCCTCACTTATCATCATTTAGCTTCAATAAGAAAATATTTTGGGAAGAAAATGTTATTCATGTGAGCAACACCATAAGCAAGACATCATGAGGAGGCAGAGAGAACTAAGACACTATCTGTAACTTTCAGCAGTTTTAACAAAGAAAATCTACTCAGGGACCCAAACTATGGCATAGATAGGAAGACCTATAGGGATATATAGGAGGGAGAAAATAGAGAAGGCTTCCGGGAAGAACCAGAAATTACGAGGAAGGACAAGTGTAATTCAAATCAACAGAAGTGGCAAAGAGCACAGTCATTCTGAGTAATGTACCCTAGGCTGTTACTTTGACTTGTGTAGACTAACAGGACTCATTGATAGAATTTTCTCTCCCAGAATGTGCCCTAAGAAGTCCTTTTTTCAACATGCAATCACTCCCAGACTCAGCATACCCACTGTTGGATCACAGCCATAGCCTTCTACCAACCCTCTTCCTGCTTTAGGCACCCACCCTACCTATACCTCCAGGTCCCTCTTGGAGAAGACATGGCTGGACATTTGCTTCCCCTGTTTGGAAACTGTGTACTCAGTTCTGTACACAGGGAGTGGGAGTCGAGAGCGGAGGGCCTTCTGTCCTGGCATTCAACATTTCCACATCATAGTTCTAGCCTACTTTCCCCTCCCCAGGCAATCTGCTCTCCTTACGTGCTCCATACTCCAGCCACCCACCTCATGCCTTCCACGTGCACCCACCCAAGAGTCTTGATGTAAGCCAATCCCTCTCTGTCTTCCTTCCCATAATTAGTTGCTCAGTTGCATCCAGCTCTTTGAGACCCCATGCACTATAGCCTTCCAGGCTCCTCTGTCCAGACAAGAATACTAGAGTGGGAAGACATTCTCTTCTCCAGGGGATCTTCCCAACTCAGGAATTGAACCCAGGTCTCCTGCATTGCAGGCAGATTCTTTACCATCTGAGTCACTAGGGAAACCCCAAAGTCAACTTCCCAAGATAAATAGCATGGAGTAATTAAGGGATGGTAGTGTAATGGTACTTGGTCAGGGACCTAGGAACACCTCCATCCCACCCTTGACCAGTTCATCCAAGTTCAGGTCCTCTCAGAAAGGACAAAGCACAGCAAAAGTACGGACCTCAGATTCTAAACCCAGTGTAGACCTCCAAGGAGCTTGACTGGACACAACAAGGTCTCCTGGAACCTGAAGGGCTGTCTTTGCCTACCCCATTCAAAGCATAAGCCTAAAAACTCTTATCTTACCCATCAAAAGTGCGGAAAGGTTACTCCAGAGGCAGTAAGTGGAACAGGAGAAGACCTAGGTTAGCACAACCTTTCAGTCAGTCAGTCAGTTCAGTCGCCCAGTCGTGTCCGACTCTTTGCGACCCTGTGAATCGCAGCATGCTAGGCCTCCCTGTCCATCACCAACTCCCGGAGTTTACTCAAACTCATGTCCATCAAGTCGGTGATGCCATCCAGCCATCTCATCCTCTGTCGTCCCCTTCTCCTCCCACCCCCAATCTTTCCCAGCACCAGGGTCTTTTCCAATGAGTCAACTCTTCGCATGAGGTAGCCAAAGTATTAGAGTTTCAACTTCAACATCAGTCCTTCCAATGAACACTCAGGGCTGATCTCCTTTAGGATGGACTGATTGGATCTCCTTGCAGTCCAAGGGACTCTCAAGAGTCTTCTCCAACACCACAATTCAAAAGCATCAATTCTTCGACGCTCGGCTTTCTTCACAGTCCAACTCTCACATCCATACACGACTACTGGAAAAACCATAGCCTTGACAAGATGGACCTTTGTTAGCAAAGTAATGTCTCTGCTTTTAAATATGCTATCTAGTTTGGTCATAACTTTCTTTCCAAGGAGTAAGCATCTTTTAATTTCATGGCTGCAATCACGATCAGCAGTGATTTGGGAGCCCAAAAAAATAAAGTCTAACACTGTTTCTACTGTTTCCCCATCTATTTCCCATGAAGTGATGGGACCAGATGCCATGATCTTAGTTTTCTGAATGTTGAGCTTTAAGCCAACTTTTTCACTCTCCTCCTTCCACAACCCCCCAAAACCTTTCCCATGAGCCATAACCGGAACCAGGGTCCCAGGATTGGCCTGGTGCTCACTGAGGGAACTCCCCTCAAACATAGTGCAGCAAAGCTCTGGAGACTGAATGTCTGAGCACAAATATTACCTGCTCTTCACATTAACTGAATCATCCTGAACAAGTTTCAATAGCTCTCTGATCCTCCCTTTCATAAAATGGGGCTAGTGGTAGCACTGGGCTAGCCAAAAAGTTAATTTGGGTTTTTTGGTAACATCACATGGAAAACCTAAACAAACCTTTGGCCAACCCAATATACACCTTATAAAAATTGTTGTGGATTATATGAAAAAGTGGGTATAAAGGCTCTGCAAAATGCCTGGGCCATAGTAAGCCCTAAGTAAATAATAATTACTAGAATTATATTATTATAAAGAATTATTAACTAGAATTATATTATTAGTGGCCAGCTACAGTCCCCTTAAGACTTTCATCTCATAGCCCCTACTAACATGTCCTAGGGTTTTTTAAGCCATAGAGATTGTGAGTTTCCTAAGGTAAGAAGCTGTATCTGATTTCTCTTTGGACATCCCACACATATAGGGTAAGCATTAGTTAGATTAATGTGGGATTGTATCCTGAGAAAATCTCCTGGAGGACAAGGTGAGGCAACGGAAGGAGCTGCTGTCAGATGAAGCAAACACAACCATCAAAACCACCCAGCCAGGAAGCACACACATCACCTGATGTCCTTTTGGCTCCATCATGAGATCTGATGAAACCAGACATGACCAAGCAGGACTGGGCTTCCAGCCCTTCCTATGGGATGACCATGTCCTACTAATCATGGTCAGTGCCAGGTGGCGGTACCAGGGTGGCTAACAACAAAGATCTTCTTAAACCTGTATAATATTGACCTTCACCACTGAAGTCACAATAGCAAGTAAAGACAAGAATCCTTAAGAAAGTCAAATGAGTCATACCATAACTTCTGGGAGACATTCTCCCCCTTCCCTTTCTAAGGAAGATATCAAATTTCTCAGGAGCCAACATCAGGATCTCTTAGAATCATTAATGCAAGCTGTTCCATCACAATCTTCTATAGTTAATTCCACTGGTTGGCATAACTTCTTCCCAACACAATGAGACTCCTAATAGAATTTTTAATCTTCTACCTGCAGAAAAGATGCCTTTATGGGTTTTAAGTGTCAACCCAGTCCTTAATTTTCAGAGCTCCATCAACCCCTCTCTTATCCAAAGGAGATAAGTGAACACATTCTGGTGCCTCTCAGACTTTGCTGCTTTGCAGTTCTCTCTGTCATTCTGTACTTTGCCTGCTCCAAACGCAGATTAACTCTTTTCAAAAGTTCAGCCTCCACCTTCACACAGAGGACTGCACTGACAGTATCCAAGGCCTTTGGCAAGAACCTTCCTTCTTGCTTCTTCCCTTAACTACAGTACGTGGCCAACCCTTAAGACCTTGAGCCCCTAAATCTAGTTCACAATCAGCCTCCTATTTCTCAACAGTGGTTATGGAGCCCTTCCCCACCCTGCATGAAAAAGAGAGGAAAGAGAAGAAGAGGGTGCAGGAAAGAGAAGGAAGGAAAGGAGAAAGAAAGAAGAAAAGGAGGGGGGGGAGATACCTTTTTAGTAACTTCCCTGTTCAAAGTGCTTAATATACATTTTCATTAACCCTGTGCTTGCAGTTCTACAGATGAAGAAATAGGGGGTCAGAGAAGTTAAGTAGTTTTTCCAACAAACTCAGAGCTGGTGGAACAGGAATGAGATCTCCAACATGGCTTCTGCAAAGCCTGGGTTCTTGGTACCAGCCAAGTCACTTCTCATCAATTTCTTTCTCCACCCCAACCACAGGGCAACAGATAATTTTTATCACCTACTAGGTCCCATCAAAACCCCACCCACAGTGCATAGACAAATAAGAGGCAGTCCTTATCCTTAGGTTTGTCTGATCTAGTTGTTTAGGCCATCCGTGGGACATGATCATTGGCTTGCGCATTACTGAGACCCTCTCCCCTTTGATGTTATGTGAGCGGGACACAGAGCAAGTGTCACAGGGACAGAGGGAAGGCACCCTGCAGGCAGTCCTTCTACAAAGACATATGCAGCATCACTGCCTGCTAGGCATCACTCAGCCCTCAGGATCCAGTCAGGAGCAAGCCAGACAGTTTCTGCTCTCAGGAAACTGAGAGTTTAATTGGCAGACAGAAAATAAGCAAATGTGTCATATACGTTCAATGAGCGTTTGAAGAAAAATGCCCACAGCAGTCAAGTCCTGATCAGGGAATGGGGTCAGGGGCAGGACAAGAGGCTTCCCTGAAACAGTGATGGTGAACAGACTTGAGGCAGAGAAGGAGGTAACCAGGGGACGATGGTTGTCACCAAAGGAGGCACAAGTATCACAGACCCAAAGACCAGAACGCTTGCCCAGACATAAGAGGAAGGCCAGGGAGATTGGGCACAGGAAGACTGATGAGAAAGGAGAGCTAGGAAGAGCTGGGCGCTCAGAGAGGGACTTCAGGCAACACCAACATTTCAGCTTAATTGAAACTGTCACACAGTAAAAAAAAAAATTTCAAATTCAAGACATACTCCAAATTGAATAAATTCTCAGACACCCTGTACCTCTCCTCTGCTTGGGAAAACAGACAGAAACCTGAGCTCTTAACTGATATTAAGGCTAACCAGGGTCTTTATTATCTACCGCATTGTTCCCCCCCAAAAGAATACTTCCCAGCCTCTCCCACCCCCAGGAGAGTGCTGACTTTTCCTAATTGTAGCAGCTGTGCTGACACAGGCTGTGTTGAAACCACGGCCATCAAGGCTTTGCATGTATCCCTGGAATTAATGAGCAGCTGAGGTACATGGTCAGTCATGGGTGCGGCGGGGGAGGGGGTGCATCCTCCACAGCAGGTGGTCCCTCTGACTCAAAGGCATCACCGAGGGCTGAGCTTTTACTAGGGTGTTCTATGATGGGCAGAGGCTGGGCAGACTTTTCTTAGAAAAGCAAGCAGCTGAAAAGTTAGGGTGTCATCACTGTTAGATAAATGAGTTTCCGAAGCAGCAACTCTGGGACTTTGAGGCTAGACTTTTCACTCACCCTTTTCTCCCTGAGTATCTGTTTCAGAAACAACTACTTATAAGGATGAACTTGAAGAACGGCTGGCATGTCAAGGATGGACAGGGGAGAACCACAGTTCCCAGAGGCAAGGGGAGAGATGACGTCAGCTTACAACGTGTTAGGGGGGAGGAGGCCTCACAGGCAGGAGGTTGTCCACTTTGACCCTAGGTCACAGATAACTGTAACTTGAAGCGAGTCAGTGACAAGTCCTCAGTTGCTCTATAAAGTGAAATCAACTAAGACCAATATGTTTTCACATTATTTGCATATTAGAATAACCTGGGGGTGGGGGGGTTGAAACTCTAGATGTCCACTCCACACACCATACCTATTAAGCCAGCATCCCTGAGGCAGGCGTCAGACATCAGTGTTTCTTCCTCTGAAACCCCTACAACCTGCAGCCAAGTTTGAGAACTAGTGAAATGGTCACTTTTAGCAGTTCTTTCCACTCCCGTTTCCCGTTTTGACTCTATTCATCCCTTCTCCCGAGATTAGAAAGGAAACCAGTAAGCAGGTAACCCCCACCACCAACAGGAGAATGGAGTCACTGACCTCAGAGAACTCCTCAGCTTTCATAAAAACCAATCCTGAATGACTTGAAGAGTTCTAGCTACATGCCTGGCTCAGTTACCTCAGACTCACAGGCACCAATACTGATTATACCAGTAGCCTTCTCCTTTAAAATAAATAAGTACCACTGACTTCTATGGGATATTACGGAAATATGTGAGACCTTTTGAGAAAGAAAGCCCAGGGTGATCTGTGTGAACTTTAAATTTTTTGTGTTAATTAAAGGAGTGTGGCAGAGAAAACTCATAGAAGCTAGACATCCCAAGCTAATTCATAGAAGGTTCCACACTGCCCCCACACAAATAAAAAGTTCTTGTCAACAATTTAAAAGTGAGAACAAGTCACCATGAATTCCTCATGTTTTCTTTTTACATTTCCCCCATAGAGCAGCACAGAGGTGTTGATGTGACCTTGACTTAGAAGAGTACTCTCCAGGTCGCACTTCCTCGTCAGTGCAGGCAGAATGTAAATACACTATGTCCAGGAATTTGAAGAGAAGACAGAACCTGTATGGGTGGAGCATCATATGGGGCAGATCTGTCTGAATCATGGAATTTTTTAAAAGGAAAACTATTTTAAAACACTGTCAGAATTACCAGTAATAAGAGGATCCTCCCAAAGCACAGTGTAGCAGAAAGAATAACAACTGGGTCAAAACTACCCTGTTTATGTCCATGAGGCCACAGGACATTGACTTACTTCTCTGATCACTTGAATCATGTCAATATGCAAAGGGGAAAGTCATCAACTTTTTAAGACTGGCCCTATGTGTTTGGCTTTTCTTAGACACATTCAAAGATATCTACTGAGCCACTAACGACATGCTGGGCACACTGGCAGGCAGCTAAGGATTGAGAAGACACAGCCCTTGTCCTTCTACAGACAGTTAGCTCTCTTAAAGAAGACAGAAGTTACATACCTGAAACAGAATCATTGCAAGCAAGTGTATAATATATGAGAACTGGTGAGGATGGGGGGCAGGACATGATGGGGCAGTCTAAGACAACTTCAAAGAGGTAGGAACAGATTGAGTCTTGAAGGATGGATAGATTGACCTTACAGAAAGAAACCTCTAAACTCAGAGACAAATTTTTGTGTTGATTTTCACCAAGAAACTAAGCCCTACCTCAAAATTTCTATGGGTATCTTTTAACGAGAAGTTGGAGGTGACAGGAAAAGGGTTTGGATTTCTGGTCATGAAATTTCATTCTCCAAAGGAATTCAGAAAAGAACACTTCCTCTTGTCTAATAGGATATGATTATAATCACAGATTCTTGTCTTGATCATTTTGTCTAACTCATCTCATCCTGGGGTGATCATTGGAGCTCTTTTAACATTCTTTAGAACTCCAACATTCTAGAAATCACAATCTTTCACAAATCAGTAGCACCAATCTGATGTGTCAGGGTAGAAGTACAGGTTATATGCGCTAATGGGAAGTGGATGACAGATAATGATCTTTGGAATTCATTTTCATTTTCTTTAGCACAGGCTTCTTTCCCATTATATTATGCATACAGTATTAGTTAAACAAGTCCCTATGTTCTCTTAACACACACTGCTAGAGGTAGGATGACATTTTTTTTCCAGAAGTAATCATAAGTAGTTTTAAAGTTTCACCCAACAATGATATACCATCAATTTTGTGTAACATTTCAACTCATTTTTTCATGCAGTATAGAACCATTCTCTCTAATACACTTTGACAAATATGGAGATTTCAAAGGTCTAGAGAAATAGCTATGCACAAAGTCACATAGCAAGTTGATGTCAGAATCAGGACTAAAACCCAAGTTTCCTAAACCCCACTTCTGGAGCTTTTCTACTTGGTCATGTTGCTACATTTATTATCATCAATACTACCATGGAACCATTGTACCTTTAGAAATCACAGAAGGTGAAGGATCTTAGAGATCACCCAATTCAGCACATCTCATTAAACTTAGAGAACAAGAGCTCCAGAGAGGGAATCAGACTAGTCCACAGCCAGGTAACAGTTCTGTGAGTTCACAGGAAGTCAGGATTAGCATTACAGATTAGGAAACAAGCTGGGTAGGGAGGAGAGTTGGAGTGACATTTTAAGCCCAGTGTTGACTCATTCTCCTTTCCTGTCATTGCCAAGGACCTGGGGAAGAACCCCCGGTCCTCCTGAAAAGGGTTTCTGTTTGATCCCACAGCAATCCATCAACGAAGCCATACGGACATCGACGCTCCCCCGAAACAGCGGGGCAGGAGCCAGTGGTGGCGGGAGTGGAGAGAACGGCCGGGTGGTCAGCCATGACTTCCCCAAGTCCATGCAGTCGATCCCCTGCATGAGCCACAGTTCAGGGATGCCCTTGGGTGCCACCGGATTATAACTGCAGCAGATGGAGACCCCCTCGGGGAGTATGCCCAGGCTCGCCCAGTTCCATCCCATACCCCTCAGTGCCAAAACAACAAAACAAAACACAACCGCCACCAACCACCAGGACCACGAGGAGGAGGAGTCAACAGATTTTCCTGAAGAATCAAGAAACCATTTTGCGGCCCCTTCTCCTTTTTTGATGTTCTTTTGCCCTTTTCCGTTGGCTAAGCGAGGATGATAAATAACACTGTACGGCAATAAGGGGAGAATAACCCTGTCATGTAGAGCCTGTGTCACTGGAGCACTAATGAGGAAACTGTACTGTTTTCTTTTAATTCAGTTGTTCATGTGTCTTAGTGTGTGCACTATTTTTTTTTCTTACTAATCTCCATGGTTTGCAAGTTCTGTTAGATCCCTTCCTTTTCCTTCTTACTCCCAACTCCCTACCCATCCCACTTTAGTTTTCAGATTGGAGATTCAAGATTCGTTCCACCTGACAAGCAAGCAAAAGGAAAACAGCAATCTTCAAATGAATTCATCATGGGAGCTCTCCAAATCCCCTCCACACCTCGGCCCCAAGCCATGGATGGAGACCGTCATTGCTGGAGGAGTGGGCTGCCTCTCCACACAGGGCACTGCCCAGGCACTGACTTAGTTAAAAACACGTGTGAAGCAACTCAGACCCTGGGTGGCAAAGAAGCTGTAAAGGCAGACATGCAGTCAGAAGAAGACTCATGAAGTTATTGCTGGAGACGCAGATAAAGCTTCCTTGAATGTGTAACAGCCGTCTCACAGGCCTTAGGTGGAACAGTATGCTTTGTCACAGAATCATGCTCAGCCCTGAGGAGTATGTCCTTCTGCTATGCTCAAGCCCAATGGCATTCTGGTGGCTGAAGGGCAACTGACCTCCTAAACCAAGTCGAGCCTTGGGAATAGCTGACATCCAGAAAACTCTCATCCCTGATTCTCACTTTTCATTTGATAGTCCTCTGCAGCAACCCCATTGTAGAGTAGACTCTCTCCTTGGAGCCTCTGATGTGGGGAAAATGTTATACAAGCTAAATGCAAAAAAAAAAAAGAAGAAACAAAAAAGGCTGATGGAAGATCTTTGGAAGAGGAAGCCTCATCTAAGCCCACAAGCAATAGAACTTTCTATAGTGTGCCCAGTCCTAAGACTGAGAGACCAAGTGTGAAGTTTAGGGTTTTAGTGACCTGGAGAACTTGAGTTTTTACGTCCATGTATGAGTGTTATTTTACCAGGTGGTCAGATGAACTGTCATCTTTAGAAAGTGAAATGCCCAAGAGTGAATGATTTGAAGGACAGGGAGATAGATTAGGTTGATAACAACACTGGGAGACCTTAAGATCCCTGATCTCAACTTGTAACTTGAAGAGGCCAACCTTCCCCCTGTCTAAGACAGAATGAGAATGTTGTGATCCAATGACCAGAATCATTGGATTGTGCCCACAATGTGAAACTAAAACAAGATTGGAGAAGTGACAGGGTTCATGGAGAGAAGCCTAGGCTGACTACAACTTTGGTTGGGATCTTGGCACATGGCTTCCTTGGAGATCCCAGCTCTCATTCCTGGTGCAGTCAGCTTCCTTCTCTCCAGCACCTCTGCTAGGTGCATGATTCATCACCTAGAGTGTGCCATGTGTCATCAGCCTTTACTGAAAACCATATTCTGGCTTGTTCCCTCACCCCCCAACTTCTATCCATTCTTCTCTGCTAGGGATTATCATTAGCAATGGACAAACTAAAGGTTTTGGAGCCTACCTCCAAGTAGATGCAGCATGACTGGTTTCATATGTGAATTCTCTCCATGGACCCCCTCCATCTCTATGTCTCTTCCATCCTTCTTTTATCAGCCATAGCAAAAAACCAACCCCAAATCAAACTCTTTGCCCTCTCAACTCAAGTGTGATTCAGTCTCTCATATATCAATGTGGGCATGGTATATGAAGCAGGACCCTTGAGAAGGATTGCCACTTTTTGTTACTGCCCAGCTGGTATCCTACCCATCCATTGCCCTTCCACCAGATTTTCCCTAACCCTTAGCCTACCACTGCAGAATCTGATACAACCCACCCTTATGGAGTCTGCATTTCAGAGGAGTTCGAAATAACCCTCTACAATCAACATTCTTCAAAAATATTTTGCCTTTGGCCTGGTAAGATGCCTCTTCAGCCACTGAGTTCACCAGTAACATGATCTGATAGTAACAGATCAGCTATGCTAGAAATGAGTGTGTATGCTATGTGGGGGTCCAAGACTCCAGCAGATGTTTTTCATTGACAGAGGGGTGACGGGAAAAACAAAAGTAAGAAAAAAGTTAACTTGTATTATGTATTTTTACTACACTTTTCTTAAAAATAGAGCAATGGGAAAACTGAAGGAGACTGACATTTTTCTCAACAGGAATCCATACTAAACAGTTCTGGCTTTCATTAAATTTTGCTCTTTGGTACCTGGGCCTTTTATTTAACATCTCTATTTGTTTTAACTCTCTTGGCAGATGTGTGAAAGGATTTTTGCTTGATCAAACACTAAATATTTTTCTTGGTTCCTGTTTTTCTTTCAAATAGACAGGTTTTTTTTTCTTTTGGTATTTGCATAAAATGAAAATATCACCAAGAATTAAATCACTGTGGATCCATTATCTACTTTTCATATTTGTCCATTCCATGTTTGTGCCATTTCTGAAGCCAGAGCACTAAACTATGTTATTTCCTTATTGTTAAGCCTAAGTTCAGTGCATTTTCAGTGGTGACCAATACTCCTGACTCATGAACAGTTCTTCAAACAAAGTCATTGCAGATGAACTAGATCACTGTGGTTATTCACCCAAATGAGACAATAACAACAAAAAGACAGAATGGTATTGGTTTTCAAGGGTTATGGTTCCAATTGCATAAGGAGCAGGGTTTAACTTGCAGTAGTCACAGCACCTCTAGGGAACTGGAAGGTTCACACGGAATGTCCTCCAGACATTCCCCCAGCTGGAGTCCAGATATACCTATGATGTGCAGAGTCACAACCAAAACCAAATCTAGATCAGGCTTATAAAGAGACAATTGTGGTCCTTAGAGCACATGACCCCTCTTCTTGCCTGAAAGCTATTCTTTCACTCAAGCAACATGGACTCTGTAAAGGACCTGACATTTCTTGACACGTAAATACCAATGATTAAGAACAGCTTCAAGTGTTTTCTTTCCAAGGGAACTTTGCACATTAGAAGGGGTCAGAGGTCTAAAATAACAGTGGCATTTCAAGCAGTGACTACTATGGTTTAAAAGGGATGGTGGAAGGGAATGAACTTAGCAGACTTGTGTGAGGTTTCAGTCACTGTTCAGACCCACTCGCAGTCACCTCCAGCATCTAGGGTGCTCCTGAATGAGGAAGCCCTTAGCACCAGCAGCCACAAGAAGAAAACTGATCTGTCACCTTTCCATCAAATAGTTGGGATAGTGATCATAATGGCTATAAGAGCACAGGTTACTGTGCTCTGAGTACTCACTATGTTAAGCACACTTCATATCTCCTAAAGCATGACAGTGGCCCATAAGAAATGAGGAATCCCAGACTTAAAAGAGACATCACAACCTCCTCACAGTCTTGTAAGTGACAGAGCCAAGATTCTGCCAAGAACCCAAAGACTTTACATTGCCCATCTCATTGTTAACTAGCTTATAATATGAACAGGAAAATCAGGGGTGAACAGAAAAATCACAGGCAAATAGTCCTCTGCCTTCCTCTAATACCAAAGTAACTGAAAATGGAATGGTGCAAGGTACACGGGCCACAGCTTTCAGAAAGTCAGTCTATCCTCTTGGGGCATGAGAGATCACTAATCCAGACAGGATTAGCCCAAAAGGAAAAGAGGAGAAAGAGTCACTTTGGGTCCTTTTAAAATATCAATATTCAGGCTAAAGAGTAGCAAGCAGGCTGAAAAGGGGACTGGAAAGCAGGCTCCCCTGCAGAATAGCTGGTTCAGCCTAGAGAAGGATCCTCATGGCTGTCCAGAGGAAGTGGAGCTAGCTTTTGAGTGGACAAGACCAGGATCAGTTGTGGGACTAAAGAAGGAGTTCATAATGGTCCAAGTATCCCCATGGTAGAATAAGACAGCCCCTGGAGGCGATGCCACTGATGTGAAAGTTCAAATATATATCCTCTAATGTTCCTTACTTTATCTTTGCATCTCTGCAGCCCTGTTCAGGTTATCTGCTAAGTAACACTCTGATATATGTTAAGAGGAGGTCAACAAGGCCCTACAAAAATGGACATAAATATCACTAAAATTGGGTCCAAAATCAACTTATCCTCATAAGAGACAAGATGGCAAGTTCCTTCCTCACCAAATGCTAATATTTCCTCTAGGAAAAAAATATCTATGGTGGTCCATTCCTATCCTAATGCTGCTACTACTGTTTAGTTATTCAGTCATGTCTGACTCTTTTGCAACCCCATGGACTGTAGCCTGGCCAAGTTCCTCTGTTCATGGTATTTCCTAGGCAAGAATACTGGAGCAGGCTGCCATTTCCTCCTCCAGAGGATCTTCCTGATCCAGTGATCGAATCTGCATCTCCTGCATTGGGAGGCAAATTCTTTACCACTGAGCTACCTGGGAAGTTCCTGGTGTGAGTCTGGCCGCTGACAAATGACCCTAATAGAGTGCTTTGTAATTTTCAAACAAATTTTGTTTCCTGAAGTTTCCAGATCACACCATGAGCAGAGAAGCAATGTACTGGAGTGGAAAGCCCAGTAAATGAGATGAGGATTCACAATGCCTGGCTTCCTCTCCTCTGGTCTTTTCAACCTTGGATAAGAAAATTAACTACCTGAGCCTCATTTTCCTATCAAGGAAATGGGACATCTGGTGTCAAAACAGACAGTAACTCTAGACTCTAAATACACTCAGGAGTCACATAGGGAACTTTAAATAAAGTCACCAATGCTCAAGATGCATCTCCAAATCCAGTTTGTCTGAGTACATGCATGGTTGTTGTTCTTTTATTCTTGTTTAGTTTTGAACTTTCAGGTGATTAAAATGTGCAGCCAAGATTGAACACTACTATAATCAGGCCAGCATAGGGATAAAGAAAATGCTCATGAAAACTTAAAATTTCAAAATACTAATTAGGGTTATCTATAACTGGCCAGACCAGCACCAGAACCCTGGTTACCTGATGGCAGTCAAATCTTCATGGCTCCAGGAGAGAAAATACCATTACATTAATCTGATACCAGGGAAGGCTAGGATACCATGCCCAACTTGGGCTCTAAATGTTCCTTTACCCTTTAGGCATGTTTGTAATATTAATAATAGCATTCTGCTGGTGGGGGGGGGGGTGGAGAAAGAGATGTTAGAGATAAGATATAATCATCAGAAGACCATCCTCAGGAAAGGAGAGGAGAAAAAAACAAGTCTGTCAGATGAGTCAGCTTTCAACACAGCCAGTTATTTTCCAAACTGGAAAACTACTTGGCTGTTTCCATTATAGAACCAAATCCCACCACCTGCATTTTGAACACCATCCACCAGAAATCACAGCCTATCAGCCTCATCTTTCACAGGCACTCTGGGTCCTGTTGAGGACAACTCTAACTTCTTCCTCAATGGTATGCTCACCATTTTTATAGCACTACATACAGGGGAGGAGGGAACCAGCCTTTGCTCCACATCACCGACTCGATGGGCATGAGTTTGAGTAAACTCTGTGAGTTGGTGATGGACAGGGAGGCCTGGCATGCTGTGATTCATGGGGTCGCAAAGAGTCAGACACGACTGGGTGACTGAACTGAACTGAACTGCATTCCAAGTAGGATTTTAGAGCTTCACAAACATCTCATTGAGTCCTCAGAACTATTCTGGGAGGTGGGAATCTATCACCCCTCTTTTCCACAGGAGGAAATGGAAGAACAGAGTGATTCAGAACCCAAAACCATGAAACCCATCAATGACTTACCAAGATTCTAATCCCAGTTTGTCTCTCTCCAAAGTCACTTCCTTTTCCCCTTCATTGATCGTCTCCTAAGGAGATTTCACCATGCTAAGGAAAGGCATGTGCCTAAGAAAATATACAAAGTCTGCTGCCTCCAACATAGCCAACTTGCGGTGCTATCTTGGGTAATTCATTTCCCTATTCTGAGCCTCAGTGACCTTATTTGTGAAATAAAAGAAGGGAGATTAATCTAATTGATCTCAAACATCATTGGTTGTAGCCTTATGTCAGTGGTTCTCAACCAGATGCAATTTTGTGCCCCTGGGACACTTGGCAAAGTCTGGAGATATTTTTTGTTACCATAACTGGGTGTAGAGGCTGCTACTGCAATTTAGTAGGTAGAGGCCCAGGTATGCTGCTAAACATTCGACAACACACAGAGCAGCCTCCTACAACAAAGAATTATCCAGCTCACGATATCAGTAGCACGGAGGCTAAGAAGCCCAGTCTTCACAATTATAGCATCTCAATACTTGGGATACAGATGAATGCAAGACAAGCCTGAACAGTAAAAGGGCAAGGATCCTGAGCCAGGTGAACCACTGAAGAGGATAAACAGTCACATGAATTTAGACAAGGAAGAAACTGAGTTTAGAGAAGTAGGTTGAGGCCAGAAGAGTTTGGCCAACAGCATAAACGTAGAGAGTACACAGAAGCCAAGGCTGGGTCCATGAGGCATCCAGACAGAACTGACAGCTGTGTTGGAGGAGAAAGCAGAGGCCTCTGCTTGCCTTAGTGGCTCACGCTCTGCCCAGTCACATTTTGCAAGTGACTGTGCACCCAGAGCCAGAGAAACCTAACAGTGAGACCTTTCCTCTCCCCAAAATCCTAGTAAGCTTCATTTCTAATCCCAGAACATATATTCTTCCTTCTTAAAAAGTAGACAACAAGCATCAATGTCCACAGGTAGATGCCATAGGGAATATGGAAGCAAAAAAGAGAGTCCTGTCTCTTGGAGAGAGTCAGGAAGGAAAAATAAGACTCATAAACACAATTATGTATCACATGAGGTTGAAGGTAGATTTTTTTTTTTAAAAAAAGGCAGTTCCTGGATCCAGCCTTCCACAGGCCACTCATCACCTTGTCTCCAGCTTCTAAAAATGGCACTCGGGACTTCCCTGATGGTGCAGTGGATAAGAATCTGTCAGTCACTTCAGGGGATACGAGTTCAATCCCGGGTCTGGGATGATCCCACATGCCATGCACCTAAGCCCATGTATCACAACTTCTGAGCCCATATGGTGCTAAACTACTGAAGACTGTGCACCAAGAGCCTGTGGTGTGCAACAAGCAAAGAGTAGCCCCCGCTCGCCCGTAACTAGAGAAAGCCTGTGCAAAGCAAGGAAAACCCAGCACAGCCAAATAAATAAATAAAATTAAAAAATAAAAAGGGCACTCTGAAATCTACCCCTCCAATCTAGATGATGCCTTCATAAAACCAGAGACCCTGTCTGCTTCAGCATAATGCCCAGAATGTAATAGATCCTCAATCAACATTTGCTGATTGTCTTGATGAATGGGAAAGGTAGAGCTGAAATGCCCTTTGGTGCACAGAAGAGGCAGAGATCATTCCTGACTGAGGAAATACTCGGAGGAGGAGATGACATGTGTGTGTTGCCTTGAGGGTCTACAGACATCACATAGCCAGAGAACAAGAGAAGACCATCAAAGAAGGGAAACAGAGCAAGTCAGGGCATGAAGGCAGGAATAAGTGGGACCTGTTTGGGAAAGGGCATGTACCCAATGCAACGGGCACACATGGCCAAGGTAAGCAATGAGAAGGCTGGACTGGATGTTGGGAGCTGTTACTTAATTCATCCTGAAATAGGGAATTGAAGTTTTCTGGGATGAGAAAGAAATTCACTCAGATATCAGATATTAAGTTCAGCAAGAAGCATATTTCAGGGATCTACTATATGCCAGGCGCTGTGTAAGCACTTCAAGCCACTCCTCTCACTTTATCCCCAGGGCAGGAAGACTGTGAGGCACAAGGAGCATCGCAATTCGATACCTGAGCCAGGAACAGCCCAGAAGCAGAAAGAGAAACTCAGCTACCTAGAAATCCCATAATTCCTATAACACAGGAACAAATCATAGAAAGCCATCTGTCCTCATAACAGTTCTAGTTTAAAAAAAAAAAAAAAAAAAAAAACCAGGACACTACTGGGAGGAGCCAGACCTACCACCTATGAGTGGCATTTGCTTGACTATGCAATTAGCCACCAGGGGAGGAGCCAGGGACTTCAAGGGCACCAAGAGGGACTGAACCAGCAAAGCCACAAAGAAGGGTTCTGACCCCTGTCTATACTCAGCAGAAGGGAACCACGGTGAATTCAAAAATCAAGTCACGACCACAAGATGAGGAAGGATGGCTGCTTTGCAACACAGTCACCACTCCTGCTACAGCAAAATCTCCTGAAAGATTGCAGGGTTTTTGGCCCATCAGAAATGTTGACAATAGTATCTTATATGCATCACATGGCAGGGGACCCTTGGGTGTATTTAGATAAGGATTCTGTATGTGTGTGTTTGAACTATTGTCACAGTAAGGCTGCTGCTACCAACAAAGAAAGCAGGACACAAAGGCAATCCATAAACACCAAGATACAGGAACCATATGGTACAATAATCAGTGGTGATTTGTTGAACATCTGCTCTGAGCTGGGCATTTCACATATACTGTCTGATCTCATGCTCACATATCCTTGGGGAGACAGACCTGCATTTCCATTGGATGAGTGTTTTACATCAATGAATGTGAATCAAAACAGTTCTTAAGGGTTAGTAGGGACCTTAGAAATCATCTAATCATTATTTTATCCAATGATATTTTATATTTTTAAAAAAACTATATTTAAAAAACAAAAAAAGTAAACTTGAGGCCCCAGAGAGTAAGTGATTTGCCCAGGGTCGTGTAAGTTCCCAATTAAACCAAGACTAGCTAGAAGTTAGCTGTTCTGACTCCAAGTCCAGGGTACTCTGCATGCAGCAAAGAGATCTCACACTCAAACAACCTGAGAAATCAATGTCTAGCCTTTTTTTCTAGCTCTTGCCTGGAGAATTCCATGGACAGAGGAGCCCAACAGAGGGGCCTGGGGGACTACAGTCCATGGGGTCGCACAGAGTCACGTCTGTGTGACCCCAAGACTGAGCAACTAACACACACATACACACACAGGTAGGGCTAGTTAAGTGTGTCTGGATAAACCATGAGCTGAGGAAGGTGGGGTTTTGTTTTGCTTTGTTGTTTTTGCTTTTTGGTTTCGGTTTGAGGCAGCTAAAACAAAGACTAGCCTCAAATCTAAATAGAGCAGGCAAATGCCTAGATGGTGGGCCTCCAGGATTGTGACACAAATTTCCCCCAAATGTTTCCTTGGTGTTCACTGTGTTCCCCAGACTGCTTATCCAGGATAAAGCCTTTTATTCCACAAAGTCAAGTTTCTTTGTATGTGCTCTTGGTAAACAAAAATATCTCGCAAATTCAAACTGTGTTTCAATGCCTATTACAAGGCGTTTTCTTGATGGTAGCATTTGATAGGAATAGTAAAGGGACACCTGAAGAACAAGATAAGCATAGGGAGGAGAGCAAAGAATTCAGAACGGAAGATTAAAGGCTACTGAAGGCAATGCTGCATTTCTGCATTTAGGAAGCCCTTGTTTTAATGTAGTTACCTTAAAAAGCAGTCATGAAGAGACAGAAATTGATTATTCAGCAGACAAGCATGAGGCTGGATGTATGTGGAGTTTGAAGTGGAAAATTAAACAGTTATCCCAAACAATTCTGGGAGGAAAAGAATGATTTTTTAAAAGACTTCATTATCTAGATTAAAAAATAAAATAAAACACCTCATTAGCCCTTTTTTCATCTTGCCTTGAAACTATGGTCATTAAAAAAATCATTTTGGTTTTTCTTTCCAAAAAATGGGTTGTGAACTAGAGATTCTGTCTTTACACACAAACTCACTTAGGAAGAAAAAACTGTTAATTTGACTGAGTCATCAGCCTAATGAACTGCTTAGAAACCATTTAGTGATGATACAAAAACTAAGTTCTCAGCTATGGGAAAATCACTAAAAAGAGATCAATGCAATACTGAGAGTAAACACCTGTGGGTTCGCCACCTGGCAGCCCTTCCTTTGGGGAACTACTACCATCACTCTGTCATCATGTGGTCCAGGTGGTACCGAAGTACCCTGCCCCTCCCCACATCCCCGCCAGGCAATTATAGTCCCTTTTTGCCCCAGTCACAATGGTTGGGTGAGATGTGATCTCGTGACCCAAATTCAGTTAATTAGAACTCCTCCCTGGGACATTTTTAATCTGAAGTTTGAATGAAAAGGGGGGCCTTCCATTTTGAGTTCAAGCTAAAATTATCCAAGGGCTATCTCCTGAATCATAGAGTTCCAGACTCCTCTGCAGTAGACGAGAACAAAGACAACTCAGCCCAGCCAAGATGCAAGCTGGAGGGGAAGAGTTCTAATATCCTCTGAGTCCCTGAAACCAGGTGTTCCTGAGACTAGCCCTTACCTGGACTTCTCAGTGGTGGGATATCATTGCTGGTCTCTTGCATAAGCTAATTTGAGTTATATTCCATCTCTGATAACAAGAGGAATTCTGATTCTTCAATCAGTGACCAACTAAGAACTGTATAATAACTAATTAGGAAAAAGAATGTTAGTAACTGAGCTCGAACCAATTGCTCTATGGTAGCAACTGGTTTCACATTGGGTGACCGTATTCAAATTTTTCCTGCCCAAACCATTTTGCAGGCACCAGTATCACCATCCTGGCTTCCGTCTGCATCCATGTTCTTCTGTGCTATCAGGGGAAAGAAAACCTTCCTGCTAACCTGTCTCCTGGGGGATGCTGTGGTGGTGAACTCAACAAATAAGGCAAAAGTTCTCTGAAAAGACTTGGTGTTAAGGCAGCAATAAGGCTTCGAATGGGTTCCTTTCTGTCCATAAAATTCTATCTTCTTCATCTTTTCAGAAGGAGTCTATTAGCAGAGGGTCTCTCTCTACTTTCTCTCCCTCTACTCCTCTATCTCCATCTGTATCTTCCGTCGAATTGCTTCAGGGATTTCTTGTTCATCTTTATTTCTGTTCTGCAGCAGAGATCGGACACTTAAAATAGGCCATCAACTTTGCCTTAAATGTGCTGCCTCTGATGGAAGCACACCAAATGCATAAATTCTGTGTGGATTTGAGGGAGACTACATAGATAAACAAGAGTTTAGAAACAGAGAAAAATGATGGAGGCAAATTGTACTGATAGACCGACCAGCAAGGACAGGCAGCTGTGGAGTGCTTTTGGAAGTCCCTGAAAAATCTATTCTCACCCTATCAACTCACACACACAAAATCCCACTCACTCAATTTGATTCTTTTCCTTCAAATGATGGTTGTTCTGGAATAACAATATTTCACATTGCCACAGAATTCTGTAGCTACAAAGCTCCTTCATAAATATTGTCTGTCTTAATCCATAGCACTGTCCTGAATGATGGGCAAAGTAGAGATAGACACATCTGTTTTGTCAATTAAAAGCCAAGGCTTAGGAAGGTCAAGAGATGCACCCAAATTCACAGAAGCAAAACTGGATTAGCTGGGACTGGCATATGAACTCCTGATTCATAATCTCTTCATTATATCTAAGGATGCCTCCAGACAGCTGCTGATGATGGATACCCCCATTTCTTTTTAAAGATTTTTGTTGATGTGGACTATCTTTAAAGTCTTAATTGAAGTTATTACAAAATTGCTTCTGTTTTTATGTTTTAGTTTCTTGGTCAAGAGGCATGTGGGATCTTAGCTCCCTGACCAGGGACTGAACCCACACCCCCTGCATTAGAAGGCAAAGTCTTAATCACTGGACTGAAAGGGAAGTCCCAGAATACCCTTTCTGTGAAGGGAAAAAGCAAAAGCATGCATCAGCTAACTTGAGGATGTGTTTGGCCCAGGACTGGCCCTACACACAAAAGAATGTAAAGAAGAAAATTGACATTGTTTTACAGGCAAAGTCAAACCAAAGGGTGACAGGTGTCTTTGTTGCCTTCTAGAAATTGGCAAGGATTCTGCTCACCCTCCAGATGGTTGCAATGAGTGCCTTCTAAGGAGTGAACCAGGAGTCTTTTGAATTCCTTCCTCTCTGGGACAAGAAAACAGCGATGGTGCTGCCATTTTCCCTAACAGCATAGCCCCTCTCCTCTATAGAGTGACAAAATTATTTAAAGAATATCAATTAGAAGAGTATCAGATTATTTGGCTTCTCAGTCATATAACTTTCTAGAAGCCAGCCACTGTCTGACAGCATTACATACACTCTCTCTTTCAATGCCCAAGAAAGTGGTCAGAGAAGCGGGCATCATCTGTTTTCACTTGCCCAACATCACAGAACTGCCAGTTAGTGGAGCCAAGTTTGCATTTCAGAGTTGTCTGGCTCCAAACTTGCCTTTGTCCCAGCTTAGCAGAAAGAGAAATGCTCAATCTTCATTAAGAACCCAGAATCGTGGCTTTGTAAACTGGCTCATGATTACTTTTCTGGAGGTGGGGATTTACAATGAAAATCAATTCTCTACCATGCCCTCTTTCCTTCTATACCCACTAAAGAAAGGGCTGCTGCAGGGCCACACATATGGCCTCATTCTAGCTTCAAAATAACCCTGTGAGGAGCACAGAGCAGGCACTCAGATCCCCACTTTACAGATGAGCAAACAGAGACTTGGAGGCATTCAACGGGTTGCCCAAGATCAAACTAGGATATTTAACTAGAAATCTTCCCAATCCACTACCTCACCAAGCCTAGTACATATTTGGCATCCAATGAATTAATAATGGATGACTCAATTCAAGGACCACATCTCAGAAGGATTGTGCTTTCAAATTCTCAACATGCAGTTCTGCCTGTTTCCTTGGCACGGAAAACCAAGACTCATGAAATGGTCAAATCTGTGGAAGCTCTTCCTCCAGCGGTCCCTTGAGGCAGGGATCAGCAGTGTTACTTCCTTTCGTCTTGGCATTCCCTGCCCCTACAGAGAGGCATCAGCCCACCCATGGGCTCAGTTCCATTGCTCTTTTCTCCTCTGTCTGACCACTTGTCTCTTTCCACCGGCTGGCACCCTGCCAACATCCACACTTCTCATCGACCCCCGGCTTCGCATCAGCACTCTGAGCCATCTCTGCCCATCCGTCTCCCAGACCAGCACAGCAAGACCAAAGTGACAAGAAGCAAATGTGGAATTCAAGTCAGAAGGCTGCAGGCAGACCAGACTGGCCGCCTCAGTCCTGCAGAAATGACATTCCAACTGTGCTAATCTTATTACGAAGGTGCAACCATGCCTGTGCCAGGGAGGGGAAGGTGAAAGAGATCAGGGATGTCTAGGACTCAAAGGATTATCATTTTCTACCTGTTGAGTTAATCATATGCAATTTTCCAGATCCCTGGACTCTCACAATTAAGCCAGATAGAGAGCTGGGCAGGATGGCCACAATCTAATATATGCCTACCACATGCCTACTTTCAGGGTTATGAAAACTCACCACCTCATCCAAGTAGCTGTGTCCACCCTTAGCCCGATCTTTCAAAATGCAGTGTATGAACCAGAGACAGGTCCCCTGGCACTGGTTCTTTGTTTGCCCTCCCAAATGTCCCCACTCTTGCCAGAGATCAGAAAGAAATTCTTACCTCCTCATATCCTGTACCCATCAAGGTAAACATAGCTATGGTCTCTATAATATCAATATATCATGTAATATGGTTTCCTTACTTTCAAGGGTCATGTGAAGGATCAACAAAAGCTATATATGTGTCCATCCATATTTATTTGCATGCATTTTGTAAACTTCCTTGAGCTACACCAGTTGTAAGGGAGCATCACTAATACTATTGTTACTATCACTTTCATGGTTTGTATCCCTCCCCTGCGTTCTAGTGATGCTCTAGCTCATCTCTCTACCCCTAAATTGTAACCCAAGACAGCTCAACATCACCAACTCTCTCTGCCTCAGGATGAAAAGGAAGATGCGTGCATGCTAAGTCCTTCAGTTGTGTCCAACTCTTTGCGACCGCATGATTGGAACCCACCAGGCTCCTCTGTCCATGGCATTCTCCAGGCAAGAATACTGGAGTGGGTTGCTATGCTAGTAGCTCAGGTTTCATGAGCATGGTGTTAAACAAACATTTTGCATCATTAGCCACTTAGTCCTCAAAGAACTTGGCCTGTAAGAGACTAAGAGTGTCCTATTATAAATAAGGAAACTGAGGCCAAGAGAAAATAAGTCATTTGTCCAAGATTGAAAGTTATAAAAGGCAGAATCAAAATTAGGGCCTATGTCTGGAACCTCAGAGCCTGACCATGAGACTAGCAGGTTTCAGAAGCTATCCAATGTCAAAGCCATGGTTCTGTTTGGTTCATTCATTAGGAGATGACTTTGAAAAAGAGTTCCCATCCCCAAGAGGAAGTGCTCTGAGCAACAGAGCAGAAGGGAAGCAGGTAGTCCAGGGTTACCTCTGTCACTGTCATCCTTGGTGGCTGGAGTTCAGCCTAGACACAGAGGCTGAGGAAGCTCCACCTCTGCATGTGGCCCAGATGTTTTTTGGAGGGAGGAAAAATTGATCAACAATGAAAGTACCAAGTCCTGGCCTCCACTCTGCAGAGATCCCTCTCTTTTCCAGAGCCAACAAAGGAGTAAATTCTGAGGAGGAGGAGTACACAAAAATCTCAAAATCATGGAACATAAGCCGTAGAAGGGTTCTTCATGCTTGAGGATGAGCTGACAGCATGACGGCATGGTAGCTAAGGGTCAGGAATATGGCGTCTTGTGCTCAAATGCTGGCAGCAGGATAACATCAGGCAGCTGGTTAACCTCTACAAGCTTCTATGTTCTCATCTCTAAAATGCGGATAAAGATGCCTTCACAAGGCTTCACTAAACCACCTCAAGCATGTTCAGCACATTGCACAATATCAGGCACACGCTACTCCTCACATATATGTTAGTGATGATGACCACAGAGAAAGAGTTAAGCATCTTCTATGCAACTTTTAGTTCTCTAAATGCCATTTTCATTTTGAATTAGAGAAAGAAAAAACATTTCCCAAAACTTGTCATCATTTTGCTTTTCCTCAATTGGCTCTCATGCAAAAAAAGAAAAAAATAAATAAGATAAAAATGCCTCTCAGCTCTTGTTTTATCCAAAGCTTTGTTTCACAAATAAGGAACTGAGTCCCGTCAGAGGGACAGCACTCCTCCAGTTGTCACAGAGCAAGTGAATAGCAGAGTGTAGAACTCCCATAGTCTCCCCAACACTGCTCTCTAAGGCCCAAGATCCTTGAGGGGAATCAGGAGAGGAAAGGAAGGTGGGAAACCTGTGACCTCCGAGGCCACTGAACATGATGACCCGGGCTGCTTCTGCATCTGACAGAGCACCCCAAAGAAGCCCCTGGTATATAGATAGTGGGGTCCAGGGTGCTGAAACTGTTCTCCCTCCTCCTGGGCCACTCAGACTGGCATCAGGTTAGCATCAAATCCTCAACTGGTGTCAACAATCTGTGCTTAGAATCAAAACCTGAAATGAGTGCTTTTGTGGCAAAGCCAGGACTAAAATCCAAATCTCCTAAATATTTCACTCAAGGACTTCCCTGGT
Organism: Muntiacus reevesi; assembly: GCF_963930625.1. Lineage (NCBI taxonomy): Eukaryota > Metazoa > Chordata > Mammalia > Artiodactyla > Cervidae > Muntiacus > Muntiacus reevesi. Next base: position 242,615,323 of record NC_089249.1, read on the forward strand.
GGTCCAGTGCTTAAGAGTCCATGCTGCCAGTGCAGGGGGCATGGGTTTGATCCCTGGGTGAGGAAGTTCCAAATGCTGCATGAGCTGGCCAAAAAAAAAAGAAAATATTTGGCTCAAGAAATTGACCAACCTAGATTGCTGCCCTGTTTTGATTTTTTATAAGACTATTTTTAGAGCAACTTTAGACTCATAGCAAAATTGAGAACAATGTACAGAAATTCTCATATACTCCTTGCCCTCATATCAGCATAAAGTGAGTGAAAGTTGCTCAGTCATGTTCAACCCTTTGGAACTCCATGGACTATACAGTCCATGGAATTCTCTAGGCCAGAATACTGGAGTGGGTAGCCATTCCCTTCTCCAGGGGATCTTCCCAACCCAGGGATCGAACCCAGGTCTCCCACATTGCAGGTGGATTCTTTACCAGCTGAGCCACCTGCCCCATTATCAACACCCCTCACAAGAGGGGTACATTTGTTATAATCAATGAACCTATGATGATACATCACCGTCACCCCAAGCCCATAGTTTTCATTAGGGTTCACTGTTAGTGCTGTACATTCTAGGGGTTTGCATAAATGTATGATCACACGTATCCACCATTACAGTGTCAGGCAGGTAATCATTGCCCTAAAAATCCTCTGTGTTCTGCATATTCATTCCTTCCTCCTCCTCACCCTTGACAACCACTCATCTTCTTACTGTCTCTACAGTTTCACTTTTTCCAGAACATCACACAGTTGTAATCCTGTAGTGCATAGCCTTTCCAGAACGACTCTGGCTGCTCTGGTTTCACTGTTGTGTGACAAGCTGCACCAAATGTAGTCACTCCCAACAATCATATCCTGTGAGTCAGGGATTTGGACAGGGCATAGCTCTGCTCTGGCCCGTGATGTCTGGGGCCTCGGGTAGGAAGACTCAAAGGCTAAGCCCAGGTCACCACCGGGGACTGGAATCATCTGGAGGTTCCTTTAGCTTCATGTTTGGCACCTGCCCTGGGATGACTGGGTCCTCCAGTCACTTCCAGGGTTTACATGTGGCCTTTCCACGTGGCTTGTGGTTCCTCACAGAGTGGTGGTTCCCAGGTAGTCATGAGTTTCAGGCTCCAAGTATGAGTGTGATGGTGAAAAAGGCACTTCCCTTTATAATCCTCCCTCAAAATCACGTGGCATCACTTCCACTATACTCTATCAATCAAAGCAATCACAAGCTCACCCAGAGTCCAAGGGAAGGGATGAAGCTGCTGCATCTCAATGGAGGGAGTGTCAAAGAATTTGCAAGCATTTTTTAGTGGTATGGCTGCCATTGTGTGTGTATCTCACCAGCCTAAAAATGGCCTTAAGCTTCTTGGGGTCAGAGCCATATCTTACACTTCGCTTCTCAACTCTAAGCCTGAAGCAGTGCTTGGAGTTTCATTTATGATTAAATGACATTAACATTTCGATCTGAGCCCCCACCCAACACTGCAGCTTCTCAGCAGGGCTCTGGTCAGGGTTGGCTCTTAGTTCTATACCATCCTTCCTTCTTCCCGTTTTTGCCCCACTTTCTTTACCTGCTCCATTGCTAAAACCTGTCACAGTTCTGCTTCAGAATACACCAAAAGTTCTAACCTCCACTAATGACATCAGAGCACAACTCTCTGGCAAAAATCTTTCACCAACACGCAAGGCTCTTAGACCCACAGGATGGTTAGTCTGCAGGCCCTGCCCCATGCCTACCCCTCTGACCTCACTCATTTGTTCCTCAGCCCATTCACTGTGCTCCAGCCTCCAATGCACTAAGTCACTCCCACCTCTAGACTTTCATGTTCGCCCCACCTCCCAGAATGCAACTTCCTGCAGCTCTTTGCACACCAGCTCATTTTTACCCTTCAGACATCAGCTTGAATTTCTCCTAAGAATGGCTACCTGAGCACCCTCTCTGCCAACACCTATGGTCCCAACATACCAGTTATTCTAACTTGTGATGTTTTCTACATTCTTCTCTGTCTTCTGTCCTGTTTCTGGCAGCTGCAGGGGCCCTGTCACTAGTGTTCACTGCTCTGCCCTCTGCAACCAGAATCTTCTCTGCCGCCACAATATGTGCTCAATAAGTATCTAGGAAATGAATGAGCCAGATGCAAGGTTGTATGACTTCTGGGAACAGAAGAAATTAAACCCGTAACTTTATTTACTCTTAAAAGGCAAATTACAGTGATTTCCTACCCTTGCTGGTAGTCTGGTCGACACTTTATAAGATAAAACAGAAAGAACTGGAGAATATTAGTGCTTTGGCAGGGTACTCAGAGATCATTTAATTTCTCACTTTGGAAATGAGAAAACTGGAACCCAGAGAGGCCACAGAATTTTGCCAAAGATCATATGCATTTCTTCATAGTACGATATTTCTTGGTGTTTAATTTCTTTAATTAAATGAGCCATTGTCCACTGAAAAAATGAAAACTATATAGAAATATGTCTCATAAAGACTGGAGTTCATGCATTTCCACTCTCTTCTCTAGGACAGACTGCTATTTCTGCTTCGAAGAGAATTCTCCCAGAACTCTTTGCATGTAATTATAAATAAACATATGTGCATATTGATACATCTATAGCTTCAACCATAACACTTGCCTATCTTGAAAATAAGTTTAGACTTCTAAAAAAATAAAAAACTTCTTTATGAACGTACTTTTAAAAATACCAGCAAACCCAGAAGTTTCAAGGAAAGGGATTCCATTCTATGCTCCCCAGTGACAGGAAAGACCTCCAGGCAGGCAGCTAACTAAAAGAGCTCTGGGACATTGACCACAAGGGAGCCACAGAACAAATGAACTCTGCTCTCTTCAACTACTCAGGTCTGGGTGATCTAGGTGGTAAGTGAAATTCTAAACTTTCCTGGTGACTAAGCACTGATTGACTTAGAGGAAGTGATTCAACAGCTCAAAAACCTAGTATACCTTTGAGTGTAGGAGTCAAAACTAGAAGAAGGGGGAGAAAAACTGTGACAAAAAGAAGGTAGTGGAGGGGAGCCAGAAAAAAGGGAGGGAGAGGAGTTTACCAACTAAGAAGGAAAGCTGGAGTCAAGCTGGGTTCAAACCTTGAGGCCTCATTGAGCCTCAGCTTCCCCATCTGTATGGTGGGGATAACAACAGTTCTAGTATGCCCTAACTAATATAACCCCAAAACTCAAAACCAGTCTTTTTTTAGAAAATGTAATGGAAAAAAATCAGTCTAGCAATTTTTTAAAGTCCCTGAAGCTGAATAGTCTATGCAAGCTCACAGCTATCTTTTAAAAATATATAGGACAAACACATTTAAATAAAGACCCAGCTTACCCATCAAAATGTGAACTGCTGATAAAAGAGAAATAGAACTTTGGACTTAGATGTAGTTCCTCTGTATATACCTGACAATCCATTTTTTTGTCTTCTCTTTGATACCTGCAAGAAGTTTCTTATTTATGATTCACAAAAACTGCTCCTAAAGAGGAGGAATGAATCCATGATACCATTTAGGTCAGAAGTGATCTATCCCTTTCCTGACCCCCAATATTACTGTATCATGAATATGGAATCCTTCTGTTTTACAGGGCTGTGCTTAGTCACTCAGTCATGTCTGACTCTTTGCGACTCCATGGACTGTAGCCCACCAGGCTCCTCTGTCCATGGGATTCTCCAGGCAAGAATACTGGAGTGGGTTGCCATACCCTCTTCCTGTTTTACAGCAAAATCTGGCTAGTTTGTGTCCATCTTATCTCCCTGGAGAAGGAAATGGCAACCCACTCCAGTACTCTTGCCTGGAAAATTCCATGGACAGAGAAGCCTTGTAGGCTACAGTCCATGGGCTCACAAAGAGTCGGACACAACTGAGTGACTTCACTCACTTTATCTCCTTAACGAATGTTCATCTGGGATGTCAAGCACTGTCTGCCTCACTACGACTAAACTATTGTCCCATCCAACAACATCTGCTGCCCAAGAAGCTGAACTTAATGTAAGTAAACCCAATCCTTAAGCTAGCTGGCAACCTCCTGTGGCCTGGCATCAAGAGAGGGACTGGACCAATCTATATCTGTCTCTTAAGAAGGAGTAAGCAAGGGTATAAGAAAAATGAGAGAATTGCATGAGAGAATTGCTGGTAGCACAAGACCATGAAAGGAGACATCAGAGCCGAGTCAGGACCATGACAAGGCCAAGCAGGTGCAAGATAAACTTATGGAAGAATTAAAAGAACTCAGAGGGTGAGGAGGGGCTGCCCTTGGTAGAGACAAGAATGAAGTAGGTTCACAGAAAGATGTAAAGCCATACATGCAGAGAATAAACATGAGAACACAACTGATTAAGAGGTTTGGTCTTAGGTCCATCCACACCCCCACTTTAAACTAGAGTACCTGTGCCTCCTCCCAGGAAAACCTACCCAGCACTGATACAACTTGAAGGGTTTGTTTGTAAGCAAACTACCTCCCTGGATTAACTTCCTGGTTCATTTTGACATGCCCAATATCCAGAGAAATGACTAGCCCCTGTATTGCAGTACAACTGACTTTCAAATGAAAGCGGTTTCCTTTGATACTCATTTATTCAGGCATTCATTTGTTTATTTAGTCAACAAATAATCAAATTTTACTATACACTATAGGCTGTATATTGTTACTCTGCTTATTTAACTTATATGCAGAGTCCATCATGAGAAACGCTGGGCTGGAGAAAGCACAAGCTTGAATCAAGATTGCCAGGAGAAATATCAATAACCTCAGATATGCAGATGACACCACCCTTATGGCAGAAAGTGAAGAGGAACTAAAAAGCCTCCAGATGAAATTGAAAGAGGAGACTGAAAAAGTTGGCTTAAAGCTCAACATTCAGAAAACTAAGATCATGGCATCTGGTCCCAACACTTCATGGGAAATAAATGGGGGAACAGTGGAAACAGTGGCACACTTTATTTTCTGGGACTCCAAAATCACTGCAGATGGTGACTGCAGCCATGAAATTAAAAGACGCTTACTCCTTGGAAGGAAAGTTATGACCAACCTAGATAGCATATTAAAAAGCAGAGACATTATGTTGCCAACAAAGGTCCATCTAGTCAAGGCTATGGTTTTTCCAGTGGTCATGTATGGATGTGAGAGTTGGACTGTGAAGAAAGCTGAGCACTGAAGAATTGATGCTTTTGAACTGTGGTGTTGGAGAAGACTCTTGAGAGTCCCTTGGACTGCAAGGAGATCCAACCAGTCCATCCTAAAGGAGATCAGTCCTGGGTGTTCATTGGAGGGACTGATGCTGATGCTGAAACTCCAATACTTTAGTCACCTCACGTGAAGAGTTGATTCACTGAAAAAGACCCTGATGATGGGAGGGACTGGGGGCAGGAGGAGAAGGGGACAACAGAGGATGAGATGGCTGGATGGCATCACCAACTCAATGGACATGGGTTTCAGTGGACTCCAGGAGTTGGAGATGGACAGGGAGGCCTGGTGTGCTGCGATTCATGGAGTGGCAAAGAGTCAGACACGACTGAGTGACTGAACTGAACTAATGTACCAACTGGAAATATAGCTGTGGATAAGAAAAAAACCAAGGTCTCTACTCACATACTCAGATATCCTGATAAGGAGCAGAACATTAAAAAACAAGTCAATAAGCAAACAAAAATTATAACAGTTACTCTAAAAGACAAGTCACTGTGGTATGAGTGACTGGGAGGGGGGAGTAGGAAGGATTTTCAGTAGGATTATTGGGGACCCCCTCTAAGATGATGCCTGAGCAGAGAGATGACCAGTGTTAGGGACTCATCCTTGGGAAGAGCCACACATGCCAGAGAGCAAAGGGAAAATGTATTGGGTTTGTTTGGCTTTTCTGTAACATCTTATAGAGAAATCTGAACAAATTTTTGGCCAACCCAATAGTTCCTGAGGCTGGAGTGAGGCTGGAAATAGAAGTCTGGAGGGTGAGTAAAGGGGTAAATAAAACAAAGGTGATATCTGAGGGAGAGGACCTGGAAGGGAGATTGCCTTGGAAAAGGGCATGCAGGGGATCATTCTGAAGGCAGTACAACAGACTGAAAGGGAACTAAGAAGGAATCCACCTAGCAGTCCTTCCACTGATGGTTCTGGTTCCCTACACGTACATCAGGGGAGGGGTGATGTTCCACATGGACTCACCAGAACAGCTGGAGCCCATTCTCACACGTCAGTGCACACATCACACCAGTTGTTCAGTATCATGAATATCACCCTTGCATCAGAGCCAACCATGTGATAAGCACAGAATTCTATATCAAGTGCAGGGGAAGAAGAAGAGAGTCATAATTAACATTCTTCATCCTCTGCAGTTCACAATCAAGTTAGGTAATAGAGACATACAGAAATAACTCAATTATGACACTTCAAAGTCTTTTTTGTGTTAGCAACAGAGTTAAAGTGCTTTAAAAACAAGAGGAAGGAAACATGAAGAATTGGGAAAGGAATCTTGGCAGAAGTGAGACCTTCCGAAATGGGTACTTGAAGCTGAGCTGGGATGATACAGGGCGGAAGGGTAGAATAAGCAGAGGGGAAAGCCTGAGTGAAAACACAGGGCCTGGGATTTCCCTGGTGGTCCAGTGGTTGGGGCTTCATGCTTTTACTGCAGGGGACTTGGGTTCAACCCCTGGTCAGGGAATTAAGATATTATATACTGTGTGGGCAGAAAAGGAAGGAAGGAAATACAGGTGTTGAGTACGGGGGCCCATGTGAAGAGCTATGAAAGGATTGGCACTGAAGGGGGTGTACAAGTGGCAATAAACAGTGTAAAAGGCTAGAAATACTAAACTGGGACAAGATCATGAGAGCCATAAATGCCTGCCTCAGCCTCCACTTCTGTTGGCCACAGTGAACGTGTGAGAAAGGATGTGGCACTGTGGACAATTACAGACTGCTGCTCACCACTTTCCCAGTGTCTGGGTTGGGAAAATCTTTTCATCTTTATCATAGTCACCTCTTCAATAAAAATGACGAAATATCAAACTTCACTGGACTGTTGAAGGTGAAGTGAAATAAGGAATGTCTATTGTACAGTAAATACTTAACAAATACTGCACTTTTATTGTGATGAGAGATTTCTGATGAGGGGAATGACCCAGATCTTGTTTTGGAAGTCACTAGTTGAGGTCAGAAGGAGGATGCATTGGAGGTAGGGGAGAGGCTGGCAGCAGACAGACCATATTTAAATATTAATCTCCAGAGCTGAAGGGAATCATAAATATCATCTAGTTTAACCCTCTCATTTTACAGAGAGAGAAAATAAAGTTCAAAGAGGGGATGTTACTCGCTAGAACCCAGTATCTTGACTTCCAATATGATGTTCTGTTTCCATTGTTTCCCTGACTTTTTCTTTACCCACTGGCCAGCCAAACACTCCGGTCCAAAGTAAAACAAAATTTACAACTCACACTGGTTTCCGGGACCTGACACATGGAATTTAACCCAAGCTAGGAAAAGAGGCTATTTTCTGGCTCAAGTAAGGGTGACTGGCATTACAAGCCATCTTTACCCGCAAGCTAAAATCTGCAAATCTCAAAGTTGATGATTCATTCATATCTGATCCTGAGTCTTAGGAGGGGCATCGTGGAGAATACCCCCTAGACCTGCAACAGCTCATCCCCCTCTTTGAGGCTAATCATATGTGAATGCTTAAGCTAAGAAGACATCATTAAAAGTACATTAAGTTTAATTATGCCAGCAGCACCAGGCAGGGAGAGGCACTGCTGAATGCAGAATGCATAATTAGATAAGACCTAATCCATTAGATTCTTATTTGCTAAGAAAATGTGTCTCATCTGTAAATGTCACCACAAGTAGTGGCTGGGAGGCTAACCTCCCAGGTGAGGACATTTCCGCCACCCACGGGGCCTTTGGTGACATACACTGCCAGTATTTCACATATGGACACAATGATGCCACCCACTTCTACAAGTGAGAGGTGAATGGGGACAGGCTTCCTTCTGTACTTTGTGTGGTATGACCAGAGTTCTGGGATAGAAGTCAAGGGACTTGGCCTCTGTCACTCTTAGTCATTTCCTAGCTATATAATACTTGAGCAAGTTATTTAACCTCTGTGTACCTTGGTTTCCTCATCTATAAAGTAATTTAATGAGGATATGAGGAAAAGGGAACCCTCCTGTACTGCTGGTGGGACTATTAATTGGTACAGCCATTAAGGAAAATAGCATGGAGGTTCCTTAAGAAATTAAAAATAGAACTACCTTCTGATCCAGGATTCCACTCCCGGGTATACAGCCAAAAGAATCAAAATCATTATCTCAAAGAGATATCTGCCACTTCACATTCAATGCAACATTATTCACAATAGCCAAGGATAGAATTAACCTAAATGTCCATTAACAGATGAATGGATAAAGAAGACACATACACACAATGGATACACACACAATGGAATATTATTCAGCCTTTTAAAAGGAGATCCTGTCATCTGTGACAACGTGGATGAATCTAGAGAGCATTATGCTAAGTGAAAGATAAATGCTGCATAATATCAGTGTGTGTGTAATCCTAAAATTGATCCAAATGAACTTATTTACAAAACAGAAACAGACTCACAGATATAGAAATCAAACTTATGGTTACCAAGGGGGAGAAGGGAAAGGGGGAAGAGATAAATTAGGAATTTGGGATTAAGAGATACATACTCTTATATATAAAATAAACAACAAGAACCTATTGTATAGAAAAGGAACTATTCAGTAACTTGTAATAACTTTTAGGGCTTCTTTGGTGGCTCAGATGGTAAAGACTCTGCCTGCAATGCAGAAGACCTGGGTTCCATCCCTGGGTTAGAAAGATCCCTCTAGAGAAGGGAATGGCTACCCACTCCAGTACTCCTGCCTGGGAAAATCCATGGAAAAAGCAGTCTGGTGGGCTATATAGTCCATGGGGTTGCAAAGAGTCAGACACAATTGAGTGACTAACACTTATTTTACTTTAACCTATAAGGGAAAAGAAGCTAATAAAGGAATTTAAATATATTCTTATTTATAAATATATAAAACAGAACCATTTTTCTGTACACCTGAAACATCATAAATCTACTATACTTCAATTAAAACATGTTAGCAAAAAAATGAAAAGATGACATGTATCATCTCGATGCAAGGAGAAAAAGCATTTGAGAGAAGTTAACACTCATTAAGGATAAAAACCCTCTTTAACTTAGCAATAGGAGAATAGTTCATCAATCTAATTGAGGCCATCTACCCCCAAAAAAAGAACCTACAGTTTCTTATTTAATGGTGAAATAATGAATACTTTCAATCTAAGATTGAGGAAAAGGAAAAGATGTCTGTTCTCACAGTTCCATTCAACACTGTGTTGGGACAGCTATTTATAGCAATAGGCAGGAAAAAAAAGAAAAGGCATAAAGTTTTGATGAAAAGAAATAAATCTATCTTTACTCACAAACAATATGATTTTTTACACAGAGAATATCAAGGAATCAGCAAAATTCTATTAGAACTAGTAAACGAAATGAACTTATTAGCAAAGTTCAAAAATAAAATGACAGGCAAAAAAATTATAATTCTGTACATTAGTATAAAGAACTAAAACTTAAAGTAACACCATTTACAATAGAATCAAAAAAGCAACACACATAGCAAGGGCTGAGTATATTCCTATCTGCAGGGTCCATATACTGGGATTCAACCAAACATGCAATTTGATCTGGGTTGGCTGAATCCACAAATGCAGAATATATGAGTAGGAAAAGTCAATTGTACTATGACATTTTAAATGAATAAGGGACTTGAGCATCCCTGAATTTTAATGGGCCCAGGGTCCTAGAACTAATTCCATGCTATCCAATACCACATATTGAGGGACAACTGTAAGTTTAATTGAAAGAATGAAGAGCTCTATACTGAAAACAACAAAGCATTGGCTAAAAAAAAAAAAACCAAAAAAGTTAATTATATCATTCCCATGGTTTAGAAAATAATATTTTTAAGATGTCAATTTCCCCTCAAATTGATCAGCATAGATTCAATTAACACCAAGTAGGCTTTTTTAAAAATTGACAAACTAATTCTAAAATTCTATATAAAAATATGAGGAAGCTAGATTAGCCAAAAGAATCTGAAAAAATACGGAAAAAAGCTGTAGGATTTATACTTTCTGATTTGAAGATCTACTATAAAAACTAAGGAAATCAAGACAATGTGGAATAGGTGCTAGGATTAAAAAAAAACTTTATTTAAAAAAAAAAGATCACTAAAACAGAAGAGAGAGATCCAGAATAGACCTAAACACACGTGGCCAACTGATTTTTGACAAAGATGCTAAAGTAATTCAATGTGGAGAAGACAGTCTTTTCAACAAGTAGTGTTAAAATGAATGAACAACCATATAGAAAATAAAATGAACCTGTACTTCCTTCTTTATACAATACTTAAAAATCAACTTCACACAAAAACATAACACTATAAACTTTCTAGAAAAAAGTAGGGTATTTTCATGACCTTGGGGTAGATGAAGCGCTAATAATAATTAAAAAAAAAAAAAAGGTAGACTGAACTTGTCAACAGTAAAAGCTTTGTAACAAAAACCACATTTATATGTTGATATAACATATCAACATAAAAAAACTCAAAAGACACCATTAAGAAAGTAAAAATACTGCCTAGAGACCAGGAGACAATATTTGCAAAGCAGTAATTTGACAAAAGACTTATATGCAAAATATAGAAAGAATCCCTACAAATCAATAAGGGGAAGAAGAGCCATCCCTTAAAAAGGCAAATAATTTGGACCCTTCTCAAAAGTGTGTGTGTGTGTGTACACATACATGCCAATAAGCAAATTAAAACATGTTCAACATCATTATATATAAGAGAAATGTAAATTAAATCTCCAACAGTATACCATTTCTTACTCATCAGACAGACTAAAAGAAAAATGTCTGATAGTACCAAGTGTTTAAAAGAATGTGGAGCAACTAGAACTCTCATACGTTGCTAGTGGGAATGTCAAATGATGCAACTACTTTAGTAGAGTAACGCTTGCTCCTTGGAAGAAAGCACAATAAAATAGGAAACATTTAGAAAGGAATATAATGATAGAATATGGTTGTTCCTTAGAAAAGTTATGACAAACCTAGACAGCATATTAAAAAGCAGAGACATCACTTTGTTGACAAAGGTCCATAAAGTCAAAGCTATGATTTTTCCAGTAGTCGTGTATGGATGTGAGAACTGAACTACAAAGAAAGCTGAGCACTGAAAAACTGATGCTTTCAAACTGTGGTGTTGGAAAGACTCCTGAGAGTCCTGTGGACTGCAAGATCAAACCAGTCAATCCTAAAGGAAACAAGTCCTGAATATTCACTGGAAGGACTGATGCTGAAGTTGAAGCTCCAATACTTTGGCCGCTTGAGCTGACTCACTGGAAAAGACCCTGATGTTGGGATAGATTAAGGACAGGAGGAGAAGGGGATGACAGAGGACAAGATGGTTGGATGGCATCACCAACTCAATGGACATGAGTTTGAGCAAGATCTGGGAGATGGTTAAGGACTGGGAAGCCTGATGTGTTGCAGTTCATGGGGTTGCAAAGAGTTGGACATGACTGAGCAACTGAACAACACTTTAGGGAACAGCTTGGCGGTTTTCTGCACAGTTATTTACTTATGCAGCTATTCTGTAGCCCAGAAATTCAGCTCAGTAACTCAGCAGGCAGACTTTAAGAGGGTCTCCTATAATCTCTTATTCCTTGCTATTCATAGCCTGTATAATTTTCTCCCCTTGAGTAACTTGTTTCTAACCAATGGAATACAGCAACATTGAAGTGACTTGGCTTCCATTATTCAATGGCAAAAGGCTCTCATTTCCATCTTGCTAACAGGCTTTCTCTGTTGCCTTCTCAGTGTATATATTTTCATAAATCAAACTGAGAGAGACCCACATAGCAAGGAACTGAGGATAGCCTCCAGCTAACAGCCTGCTAAGAACTGAGGCCCTCAGTTCAACAGGCTCCAGTAACTGAATCCTGCCAAGTATGTGAGCTTGGAAATGGATCATTCCTCAATCAAAACTTCAGATGAGATTCCGGCCCTAGTTGACACCTTGATTGCAGGTTTGTAAGAGACTTTGGAACAGAGAATCTAGTGAAGCAGTACCCAGATTTTAGAACCACAGAAACTGAGATAACGTGTGTCATTTTAAACCAGTACATTTACAGTAATTTGTTATGCAACAATAAATAACAAAAACTAATAGGCATTTTCCAAGAGATGAAAACCTAAGTCCTCAAAATGATTTGTACAAGAATTTTAATAGCACCAGTATTCATAATAGCCTGGAACTAGAATGCTGAAACAGGTGAGTGAATAAACAAATTACAGTGTATCCATGCAATGAAATGCTACTCAGCAATGTTAATAACATGTTAATTACTTTAAACGGCTTGATTGCTAAAAGGATGCTCAGCACTCAAACAGTCTATCCTCAGGAAACAACTTTGACATGGCAAAGGATACAAGCAGCATTAACAGATCGTCTCAGGTACAGATCTTTTTATCTTTCTGTTATCTTGTTGGATTGTCCAGGACCAGCATTGTCTCCAGTTCTCAAACCACCACCAGTATGCACGCAAAGAATCTCAGAACCAGGAAGCCAAAAGTCTGCTTGGAGTAGGGGTTTCTTAAAGTGAACTGATCAACTGGGTACAATGCAACTATATGCCCAGCCTCTACTTTCAACCGTACCCAGGCTCCATCAAAAATCAGATGCAAACCATAAATCCAATTATTACCAATAAGCAAAACAGACAACTGATAAACCTTGGCCCAAAACTAGTCACATACACATGGTTATAAAACATCATTTATCCCCAGTTATTACATTATCTAGTTGTGGCCAAGCACAACCTTATAATTCCTGCATCTTTAGAGATAAATATACGATCATCTGGCTAAGATTAATTCACGCTATACACAAGCAATCAAAGGAAACACACTGCTGACAGTCACACAATGATGAATCTCAAAACCATTATGCTAAGCAAAAGAAGCCAGACACAAAGAAAAACTGTAAGTTTTCCTTCAAAGGAAATTTAGGCAAAACTAAATCGTAGCAATAGAAGTTAGAAAATAATTGTTTCTGTTAGAAAATACAGTAGTGGGGAACTGAAAAGCAGAGTACATCAGGGAACTTTCTGAAATTATCAGAAATTTTTATGGTGTGTCTATTTGATGATGTGTCTATTTGGCAGGTAAATGCATTGGTGCCTGTGTTCTGTCTCTTCCCATAGTAATCACAGAGACCATTGTTCCAAATGGTACAGATAAAGGTGGCAGAGTCTCCATAGTCTGGGGCCCTGATTAACAGTGTGGCTGAGGCTGGATGCAGAGTCAGGAGCAGAATTTGCCACTGACCCCTGTTGGGCATGAAGCATAAATGAGAAATAAATTGCATGTTAAGTCCATGATATTTTGTCATTGCTACTTCAACATAGCCTACTTTATCCTAAAAAACATACTTTTTCTCTATATCCCCCACAGCATTTCATACACTTCCTTGAAACAATAGTTCTCTATGAATAGATGTTGAAAAAAATAACTAAATCCCTATTGTTTCTGAAAATAAGAAAATACTTGACTTGGGCAAGGAAAATGGGAGACTCTAATGGAAAAGCTTAAAGACTTTTCAAGGAACCTATTTCCATCATGTCTTCCAAATGAAATAAAAGGCTGTAGACTATAAATGAATCAAAGATCAGGCTTTAGAACCAGGTCTTGGTCCAAGATTCAACTTCTCTATTTAGTACCTTTGTGTATCTGTATGCAGGTCAGGAAGCAACAGTTAGAACTGGACATGGAACAACAGACTGGTTCCAAACAGGAAAAGGAGTATGTCAAGGCTGTATATTGTCACCCTGTTTATTTAACTTATATGCAGAGTATATCATGAGAAATGCTGGACTGAATGAAGCACAAGCCGGAATCAAAATTGTTGGAGAAATATCAATAACCTTGGATAGGCAGGTGACACCGTCCTTATGGCAAAAAGTGAAGAAGAACTAAAGAGCCTCTTGATGAAAGTGAAAGAGGAGAGTGAAAAAGGTGGCTTAAAGTTCAACATTCAGAAAACAAAGATTATGGCATCTGGACTCATCACTTCATGGCAAACAAATGGGGAAACAGTGGCAGACTTTTTTTTGGAGGGGGGAGCTCCAAAATCACTGCAGATGGTGACTGCAGCCATGAAATTAAAAGACATTTTCTCCTTGGAAGAAAAGCTATGACCAACCTAGATAGCATATTAAAAAGCAGAGATATTACTTTGCCAACAAAGGTCCATTTAGTCAAGGCTATGGTTTTTCCAGTGGTCATATATGGATGTGAGAGTTGGACCATAAAGAAAGCTGAGCAGCAAAGAATTGAGGATGAGATGTTTAGATGGCATCACGAACTCAATGGACATGAGTTTGAGTAAGCTCCAGGAGTTGGTGATGGACAGGGAGGCCTGGTGTGCTGCAGTCCATGAGATCGCAAAGAGTTGGACATGACTGAGCGACTGAACTGTACTGATCAAATTAGGTAATCTTTCTGCTAATCTCAGTTTGTCTGTAAAATATGACTAATAATTAGATGAGAAACTGTATAAAGCGTTTTACACAGTGTTTGCTTGGCACATAGTGGGTGATTAATAAATGTTAGCGTCTGTTATAGACTGAACTGTATCCCCTGACCAAGAAAAAAAAAAATTCATATGCTGAAACTCCAAACCCCAATGTGTATATTTGGAGATATGGCCCTTAAGGGGGTAAGTAAGGTTACACAAGGTCATAAGGGTGGGATTCTATTCCAATACAACTGGTGTATTTACAAGAGAAAAGGGACACCAGAGAACTCTTTCTCCATCTACACATGCAGAAAAAAGGCCATGTTAGGATACAGCAAGAAGGCATCATCAGCAAGCCAAGAGAAGAGGTGCAACCAGAACCCAATAGTGCTGAAACCTTCATCTTGGACTTCTATTCTCTAGAACTGTGAAAACATAAATTTCTATTGTTTATGCGTCCCAGTCTATGGTATTCTTTTATGGCAGCTAGAACAGACTCATACAGTCTCTTACATTCTCATTTCCAACATCATTAAACATCCTAAAAAAAAAAATGCTCTTGGCCTCTTATACAGAGTCAGTCAGAAACAGAAAAACAAGTACTGTATATTAGCACATATATATGGAATCTAGAAAAATGGTACTGATGGACCTAGCAGAGAATGGACTTGTAGATACAGAGGGGGAAGATGAGGGCGGAATGAACTGAGAAAGTAGTGTCAACATATGTATACTATTATCTATAAATAGTTAGTTAGAAGCTGCTGTGGAGCCCAGGGAGCCCAGTCCCACTCTGTGATGACCTAGAGGGGTGGGGTGGGGGAAGGGAGGGAGGGAAGGGATTTATATATATATGTAATTATGACTGATTCGTGTTAGTGTACAGCAGAAACCAACACAAAATTGTAAAGCAACTTTCTACCAATTAAAAAATAAAAATTTTTAAAAGAATTGGGAAGTTTAGTTTAATATTGAGGTTAATAGAGAGTCATACATATCTTATATGGGTTATAAGTTTTCACAGAATAAAAATGCTATATAATTTTTACAACTCAAAGAACAATGCTATTTGTTAGAGGGATATTTTTTCATCCATTTAACAAATAAATGTACCTACCAAGTGCCCAACAACATGGAGCACTGGTACTTGAATAGTGATTACACAGAGTCATCACCCTCACGGAGGCTATATTCTATTGGGAAAGCTACTAACAAAATGAACAGTGATGACACTCACCAGGTACTGATAAATGCAATGAAGAAAAATAAAGCAGTGTCAGGGGATAGGGAGTGACAGAAGCTGCTGTTTTATACTAAATGGTGTGACAAGTCTCTGAGCAGAGAGACTTGCATGCTAAGTCACTTTGGTCATGTCCAACTCTTTGTGACCCCATGGGCTGTAGCCTGCCAGGCTCCTCTGTCCAAGGAGTTCTCCAGGCAAGAACACTGGAGTGGGTTGCCATGGCTTCCTCCAGGGTATCTTCCTGACCCAGAGATCAAACCTATGTTTCCTGTACTGCAGGCAGATTCTTTACTGCTGAGCCACCGGGGAAGCCCCAGAGACGTAAATAAAGTAAAAGAAATGGCATAGAAATCTCTGGAGAAAGAACTCCCATGAAGAAGGGAGAGAAAGCACAAAGGCTCCCAAATGGTAATGCATTTGTCAAATTTGAGGAATAGCACAGCCAATGTGAGTGGAGAAGAGGGAGTAAGAGAGAGAAGAGGCGAAAATCAGGTGAAAATGGGAGCAAGAGGTGAGATGATGTATGGTCTTCTGGGCCTTGGAAGGAACGCTGGCTCTTATTCTGACAGATGGAAAGCTATTGAGGATGTGGGGGTAGGTGGTAGGCAGAAAACTTGATATGACATATATTTAAGAAAGCCAAGGACTTTCCTGGTGGTTCAGTGGTTAAGACTTCATCCTCCAAAGCAGGGGATGTGAGTTCCATCCCTGGTTGGGGAGTTAAGACCCCATATGCCTCATGGTCAGAAAACCAAAACATAAACCAAAAATAATACCGTAACAAACTCAATAAAGAACTTTAAAATGGTCCACATCAAAAAAAAAATCTTTAAAAACCATAAATAAATAAAGAGTCACTCTTGGCTACTGAGCTTCTGGGTGGAGGATGGACTGGAACCTTGAGGTGGGAAGAAAATGTCACAACATGAAGGCCAGTCAGCCGTTTATCACAACAGTCCATGCAAGAGATAACAGTGCTCTGGTCTAGGGCAGTCACGGTCAGATGGTGAGAGGTGGTCAGATTCTAGATATAATTCCAAGGAGAAGGATTTGCTTCTGGATTCAATGCAGATGATCAGAGAAAGAAAGGAGACAGGGATGAAATAAGCCTACGAATGGAGGAGGCGAGGATCTGAGCTCTAATCCTCGGCCCTGCTTCTAACCTGCCGTACAACCCCATATCCCTCTGTGTGTTGGATGATAAATCTTCACAGTGGGATTAACCATACTTGCCATGCCTCTAAGAACCATGTGAAGATCAAATCAAGCTCAAAATGCTTCAAAAACGCAGCAGCACAGGCCATTAAAAGGTTATCCTTTATTTATTCCCAAACCCAGAACCTCCATCAGCGGCTGCTGCTGCCTCTCTGGCTGCCGGGTCTTCCCCTCCTCCCTGGGATGCCGTGATGCAGCAGGTCATAAATAATCCTGACACAGAAGCCATCACTACTTTGCGCAGCAGACAGCATGGGGCCTCCTGTAAGTGATGATGGCCCAGCAACCAGCCTCAGGAGGCTCAAGACAATGAATTTCTCACTTTCCCAGCACAGGCATCTCTGACAATGAACAAGTGAACAGGATCTTGGGCTCTTTGAGGACACCGCCTCTGCCTCTGGCTGCCGCCTTGTAAGATGGCCATAGCACAGCATGCCACCTTCTTTCATGGCGCTGTGCTCCCGATCCTCAGGGCACGGAGTCTTGGCACTCGTGGGGAATATTCCAATTCAAGTAAAACAGAAGTGGTCCCCTGGACTCCCTGCCCTTGTTTTATTTTTCCCCATAC
The DNA here is from genome assembly GCF_963930625.1 of Muntiacus reevesi. Taxonomy (NCBI): domain Eukaryota; kingdom Metazoa; phylum Chordata; class Mammalia; order Artiodactyla; family Cervidae; genus Muntiacus; species Muntiacus reevesi. The sequence goes on from NC_089249.1 coordinate 242,632,940, forward strand.
ACCTATCACCACCTGACATACAGTATATTTTACTCATTAAATGTGTAAAATACAAGCTCCTTGAAAGCAGGGACTTCTGCCTCCTCTGCCTACTGCTTAAAGTGTTCCAAAGAGGGTCTGATCAGCAGTAGAGACACAATAAATCTGTTGAATTAATTGATGGATGGCTTTTTGAAAAGTCCTTAGCCATTTCTGGACATCACATTAAAGGTTTTCTTTCTTTTAAAAAATGTACAGATAATTCAAAAAATTTTGGCATATAAATTCAGGTGGCTTACAGAAACCTTGAAATCCATCCCTTCAAAAATTCATATAGGATACTGGAGGACCTGGTCCTGAAGTCCCATATGCTAGATTCTAATCCTACCTTCATCAAAACCTTGACATGTGGCTTTGTATAAGTAATTGCCATAATCTGAGCCTCAAGCTTCTGATCTGTAAACCAGTTGGAATGGACAAAGTGATCTATAATGTCCCTCTCAAATATGACAGTTTAAATTTTCTAGTGCTGTAGAGTTCTAATGCAAACCTTTGACTCCAGGTGGAAAAATTCAGACTCAGAGTGAAAAACACCAGCCAGTTCAAACAAGACCCATTCCAAACTATTTCCGTGGGCCTTCCAGCTGTAAAAAGACTTTGGGTGGACTTGGTGTATTTGCAGATGCATCTCTCTTGCTGCCATACCTCCTTGCTTCTGAACGAGCCTGTAAACATGGTGAATAAACCCTAACGAAATCTTCCACTGGCCCAGATGTTAGGCAGATGTTTTTATGACCCAAAGGACTTTCCCTCAGCTACTGCAGAGCCCCAGTCTCCATCGTGCCCCTCCTCACTCCCTTTCTTCTGTCTTTAGAACACTCACAGTTCTTGGTGGCCTGGATTAGATTTTACCAACATGGCTATAGCTTTCCTTTTTTTAAGAAAAAAAAAAGAATATCCATTGCCCCAGACTGACTCTGGTTTGACCTGGAATCTTTCTGTTACCCAAGGCTGTGTATTTTCCTGCTCTTCCAACGCCAAGATGCTGATTTCAGCACAAGACTTAATCATTGTTTTCTATTGAGTTCAGTTCAGTCGCTCCGTCATGTCTGACTCTTCGTGACCCCATGGACCCACGCCAGGCCTCCCTGTCCATCACCAACTCGGGAGCTTACCCGAACTCATGTCCATTGAGTTTCATCCTCTGTTGGGCCCTTTTCCTCCTACCTTGGATCTTTCCCAGCATCAGGGTCTTTTCAAATGAGTCAGCTCTTCACATCAGGTGGCCAAAGTATTGGGGTTTCAGCTTCAACATCAGTCCTTCCAATGAACATTCAGGACTGATTTCCTTTAGGATGGACTGGTTGGATCTCCTTGCAGTCCAAGGGACTCTCAAGAGTCTTCTCCAATACCACAGTTCAAAAGCATCAATTCTTCAGTGCTCAGCTTTCCTTATAGTCCAACTCTCACATCCATACATGACCACTGGGAAAACCATAGCTTTGACTAGATGGACCTTTGTTGGCAAAGTAATGTCTCTGCTTTTTAATACGCTGTCTAGATTGGTCACAGGTTTGCTTCCAAGAAGCAAGTGTCTTTTAATTTCATGGCTGCAGTCACCATCTGCAGTGATTTTGGAGCCCCCCAAAATAAAGTCTCTCACTGTTTCCATTGTTTCCCCATCTATTTGCCATGAAGTGATGGGACCAGATGCCATGATCTTCATTTTCTGAAGGTTGAGTTTTAAGTCACCTTTTTCACTCTCCTCTTTCACTTTCATCAAGAGACTCTTTAGTTTTTCTTTGCTTTCTGCCATAAGGGTGATGTTATCTGCATATCTGAGGTTATTGATTTTTCTCCCAGCAATCTTGAAATTTGGCCACAGAGTTGACTGGGGAAGAAAGGAATGGCATAGTGGTTCCCTTACAAGTTCAGCTATCCTTACCAGCCTGTCTTTTTTATATTTTCTTATCCAAGAGGCTTATCCACGTGATATAAATTCAAGGTCTTGATCAGGTAAGATAGGTTTGAATTATATGGAAAAAGATGCTTTGGGAAAGGCCACAAATCTGGATCTGGCCAAGTGCCTGGATCATAATGGGTTCAGTTGTTACAGGGAAATAGAACTGGTTGGACATCAGATGACCTCAAGTTATTGCTTTCACATCTGCCAGATTCTCTGAAGACCAGGACATTAGACATGTTTCCTGCATCTTCCACTCTACCCAAATTTTCTGTGTTATTCCCATAGTTACAGATCAGGACCCTTATTACAACCAAGTGCTGAAAAAACAGCTTTGTAACTGTTTTCATTTTCTGGGTTACTGTAACAAGTTGCAATAAACTTAAAACTATAAAAATTTATTCTCTCATCATTTTAGAGGCCAGAAGTCTGAAATCTGCTTCACCAGGCTGAAATCAAGTGTCAGCCAGGCCACACTTCCTCCAGAGCCTCTAGGGGAAAATTCATTCCTTGCCTCTTCCAGCCCGGGTGGTTGTCAGCATTCCTGGACTTGTGGCTCCAACATTTCAGTCTTTTCCTCTGTGGCCACATTGCCCCCTCCTCTTTCATGTACATGAATGCTCTCTCTGCCTCATTTTTATGAGGATACTTGTGATTGGATTGAAGGCCACCCGTATTCCATATATTCCAAGATGATATGCTCATCTCAATATTTCTAATGTAATAACATTTGCAAAGAGTTTTGACTTTTCAAATAAAATAATATTTATAGGTCCCAGAAATTAGAACATGAACATATCTTTGGGGAGCCATTTTTCAGCCTATATTCAGAGACGCTCAGTCAGGAAACCCTGGGCTAGACAGTAACACCCCTGTTCCCGCTGTTATCTGGGTATGAAAACATATCCTTCCTGTTTTAATATTCTCCTTGAATGTAGTTTTAGAAGTTACTTTAATTATTATTATTATTTTAGAAGGTGGGAATTTAGAGATGGGGCTTCCCCAGTGGCTCAGCGGTAAAGAATCTGTGATGCAGGAGACACGGGTTTGATCCCTGGGCTGGGAAGATTCCCTGGAAGAGGAAATGGTAACTTCTTCCAATATTCTTGCCTGGGAAATCCTATGCGCAGAGGAACCTGACTGGCTATAGTCCATGGAGTCGCAAAGGGTTGGATACAATGGAGCAACTGAACACCCAATTTAGAGAAGAGAATAAAGAACCAGCTCTGCTGGTGGAGGAACAAACACTCTTGCATTGGCCAGAGATATCAGAATTCAAACCCATGGACAGTCAAAGTGTCAGACGATCTGGGTAAATTATGTGTGTGTTTGTTAGTCGCTGCGTCACATCCGACTCTTTGTGACCACATGGACTGATGCTCACCTAGAACAAGGTCTGTTAGCAGAGCATGGCAGCAGCAGCAGGAGTCACTATCCTCACAGCTCAAGGCAGGAGGCCCAAACAGCCCCTGAGCAAAATCAGTAATGAAATAATGAAGGCCTTTGGAGCAAATATTTTAGAGATTTTCAGGTGCTCTTTACAATGCCTTGAGTTTTTCATGGTTAACCTCTCCTTACATGGAAGGACTCCACACCTCAGGCCAGGCTCCTTTCCTGGTAGGAAAAGCAGCCCACTGAGAATCTAGTACAGTGTGTGCACGCCGCCTTCCCCAGTCCCACCTGTTTTAGGGCCTGGCTCCGTTCCCTGGCTGCAGGGTTCCAACAGAAACCCGCCATGTCACCCAACATTTGCATCTCAGGAAGAAGACTGGAAACAGAAATGCGAGAGGAAGCTGCCTCTTAGTCTGCCTTGATGCCACCGTAAGTCCCTGTAAGTGAGAACTGCAAAAAGGAAATTGCAGATGAAATACGGAAATCAAAGCAGAAAGTTGCCCTAGATTTGTGGCCTTGCATTAAATGCACTGCATTTGCTGTGCAAGTTCCCATAATTGGCTAAGAAATCACGCAGCTGGGGTTTTCACTCAGCCCGAGGAGATGGAAATGACTTGCGGTCCCCGCAAGCAGAGGTTTTTCATGTCTCTCCCCAGGGTAACCCGACTATTTGCTGCCACACAGAGCATATGACTGCCTCGATTTGTTCTTTTTACCTTCCTCAGGAGACAGCACACCATTAGAAAATATTCCTCTCTTACAGACGCCGTCTGTGTCCTCCCACTGGTCTCCTCCAAAAACATCTCACTACCTTCTCTTCTCAGATGTCCTCCCTTTCCAAGTCCCACTACCAAGAGCCAAGAGGACACACACCATTTTTCTCCTGGGTTATTGAAATTATCTTCTCATGAGTCTCCTGCGCCAGCCTCACCCTCAGTTCATCCTGCACTTCCTAAGATAATGTATCAGTTTTATCATGTCACATTCCTGCAGGGGACCCCCCATTGCCCACCAGCAGAATTCTGTGGGTAGTTTCCATCAACTGTCAGGTTTAACATTAAGTATCATCGTGTGAAAAACACTTAAGCTACAGGAGACTGCCAGTGATGTATTCATTATATACATCAGGCTAAACTCAAAGGTATCTTACAACAAAGTGAGTCACTGTTACTGACTCACCGTGATATTATTTTTCAAGTTAGAGGAAAATGGGTGTTTTTTTACTGGGGTGGGTATAATTGCTTTAGAAGGTTGTCAGTTTCTGCTGTACAGTGAAGTGGATCAGCTATGTGTATACATATATACCCTCCCTCTTGGACCTCTTCCCAACCCACCCTCCACCCCACCCCTCTGGGTCACCACAGAGCACCGAGCTGAGCTCCTGGTGCCATATAGCAGCTTCCCACTAGCTATCTATCATACAAATGGCCAAGATGCTCAACACCACTAATCATTAGAGAAATGCATATCAAAACCACAATGAGACTACCACCTTACTCCAGTCAGAATGGCCATCATCAAAAGAACTACAAGCAATAAATCCCGGAGAGGGTGTGGAGAAAAGGAAACCCTTTTGCACTTTTGGTGGGAATGTAAACTGATGCAGCCACTACGGAGAACAGTACGGAGGTTCTTTAGAAAACTAAATATAGAACTATCATATGTCCCAGCAATCCCACTACTGGACATATACCCTGAGAAAACCACAATTCAAAAAGACACACACACCCCAATGTTCATTGCAGCACTATTTACAATAGCCATGACATGAAAGCAACCTAAAGGTCCATCAACAGATGAATAGGTAGATGTTTGTAGCCAGCAAAGTGGGGATTCCATGACTCACGGCCTCCTACCTGTGCTCTTCATTTTGCTACAACTAGGAATTACTGAAGTGGTATGGAGTTGATTTGACAGGGACTTCTACTTTTTACTCACAGGTTAAACCATATTATTACTCCTCTGTTTGGTATCCTCATCTTGTGTAATAACCACTTGATGAACTTTCACCGAATTTAAGTGTGTATGATAGGATGCATTAAGATACAGGAAATGAGAGGAGTCAAAAGGCAATTCAGATAAAAGATTTGCCAAAGATAGTTCAGTGAGTGATCAGGAGGAGAGGTCACCCCCATCAAGCTGCCACTGACAGGGAAAATGCGCTTCGGCTTTGAACATGGGCATTCAACTAGAATTCATGAGTATAATGCAGGTCTAGACACAGTAGAGTTACTTGTCATGCCAGCATCTCTACAGAGCAGGCTTGACCAGGGGGTTTATGAACTTTCCAATGGCTAACATATCTCCTGAACACCGAGGAGGTCAGGTAACTTCTGACCTGGAAAATGGCAGAGAGAGATGATAGAAGAATGAACAGTTTCTCTCTCTTCTCATTGCACATGGTTAAGGATACTATAAGAACATCCAGAGCATCAACAGAGCCATTACATATGATGGAAGCAAAGTCTGCTATAAAACAAGCACATAAATTTTATGTTGAAACTGATAAATTATGTGACTTTTATTTAACCACATAATATATAACAGAATTTATTTATACCTCTCTTTCATGAAATATACTCACTTCATTGGAAGTACAGTGAATATCAAAAACCAAAGCTCCTTTCCTAAGGTAAAATTTAATTGTGAAAAGATTGGTCAATTTATTCATTCTCCTTATAAATTGCGATGTTTAAAGAACTTGCAGTATTTCATTTTGCTGTTGCATGCTTGTAAAATTCTCTTATGAATACTAGAATAAAAGAGTATGGTAATATTGGCTTTAGTTCCCTGAAAATTTGAGTTCTACGTTTGCTGGGAAGAGTGTGAGCTGGGGGTGGGGGGGATCAATGTCATATGCTTATGACATTGTTCTATGCCTAGAAACATCAAATTTTAAATCTGTATCATCACACAAATGAAAAAAAAAAAAGAGTACAGAACTTCTGGGTTTTACAACCCAGGTCTCAAATGCCCTTCTCAGTTTTCTCCATATTCTCCAACCATGTGCTCCATCCACATCACTTTTCTCACTGCTCACAGAGTGGACCTTGCTTAGACACATCTCCGCCTTTGTGTCTCGCTCCTCTCTACCTGGGAAGGCATCCTACTCTTCTCCATCTTTTCATATCAAGCTCAGTTCCCACCTGCCACATCTAAGAAGCCTCCTCTAGACACCTTCTGCCAATAATCCAAATACATCAGCATAAAGAGAAAGAGAGAGAAGAATGCATATTTAAAATCCTGAGTCACTCCCAGAGATTCTGACTCTTAGATCTTGGAGCCCAAGAATCTAAATCTTAAAACCTCAAAAAGTCAGATTAAGATACAGGTGATCCACCAACCATTTGAGTCACTATGGTGATATGTCTGCTGTGACCTTGCCCTCTAATACATAAACAACTCCATTAAACCTCATTCCTTCCAGGTCTATATTGTGTCCCCACCAGACTACCTTCTTTCCTTTGAATCTTCTAGCACTTGGAAAATGTACAATAAATCTAAGCTGATGTTAATGAATATACAATATGATGTTGATAGTCTTTCTGAAATATCACCCGATGCAGGACCCTAGGATGTCACCACATTTGATACAAAATTTCAAGGTCCAAAGTGCCTCTTCCCACACATGGCATTCCTTCATCCTTCCTTGTGATTTAGGCACAGTTCATTCTCTACTCCAGACCATCATCACAACTCCACAGGCAAATTAAAAAGAGACAGACCACCCTATTGGAGAAGGCTGATGGTAAATTTAATGTAACAGCACTCTGGTGGCTGAGAGAGAATGCCCAGTCGATTTCTCCAAAAGGTTAAACACATCAAAAAATGTATTATGGTTTCCAGAAAGAGTGATTTGGGTTAAACATACCAAACACTTCCCTGACTAGTATGGTAATCAGGCTGGCATATGGGTCTCTGGAGGATCAAGGATGATTAGAGCGAGAGGAAACACGGCGGTCTATCCATATTCACAGACACAGAAGTTCTCCTGCTGGAGGGGAAAGAAAATGTGTTGTGTGTCTGTGTCTGTATGTGTATCTCTGCGTGTGTCTGCGTGTATGTCTGTGTGTGCCTGTGTGTGTGTGTCTGTATGTGTATCTCTGCGTGTGTCTGCGTGTATGTCTGTGTGTACCTGTGTGTGTGTGTGTCTGTATGTGTATCTCTGCGTGTGTCTGTGTGTATGTCTGTGTGTGCCTGTGTGTGTGTGTCTGTATGTGTATCTCTGCGTGTGTCTGCGTGTATGTCTGTGTGTGCCTGTGTGTGTGTGTCTGTATGTGTATCTCTGCGTGTGTCTGCGTGTATGTCTGTGTGTGCCTGTGTGTGTGTGTCTGTATGTGTATCTCTGCGTGTGTCTGCGTGTATGTCTGTGTGTGCCTGTGTGTGTGTGTGTCTGTATGTGTATCTCTGCATGTGTCTGCGTGTATGTCTGTGTGTGCCTGTGTGTGTGTGTGTCTGTATGTGTATCTCTGCATGTGTCTGCGTGTATGTCTGTGTGTGCCTGTGTGTGTGTGTCTGTATGTGTATCTCTGCGTGTGTCTGCGTGTATGTCTGTGTGTGCCTCTGTGTGTGTGTGTCGGTATGTGTATCTCTGCATGTGTCTGCGTGTATGTCTGTGTGTGCCTGTGTGTGTGTGTCTGTATGTGTATCTCTGCGTGTGTCTGCGTGTATGTCTGTGTGTGCCTGTGTGTGTGTGTCTGTATGTGTATCTCTGCGTGTGTCTGCATGTATGTCTGTGTGTACCTGCGTGTGTGTGTGTCTGTATATGGACCTCTGTGTGTGTCTGCGGGTATGTCTGTGTGTGCCTGTGTGTGTGTGTCTGTATGTGTATCTCTGTGTGTGTCTGCGTGTATGTCTGTGTGTACCTGTGTGTGTGTGTATATGGACCTCTGTGTGTGTCTGCGGGTATGTCTGTGTGTGCCTGTGTGTGTGTGTCTGTATGTGTATCTCTGTGTGTGTCTGCGGGTATGTCTGGGTGTACCTGTGTGTGTGTGTGTCTGTATATGGACCTCTGTGTGTGTCTGCGTGTATGTCTGTGTGTACCTCTGTGTGTGTGTGTCTGTATGTGTATCTCTGCGTGTGTCTGCATGTATGTCTGTGTGTACCTGTGTGTGTGTGTCTGTATGTGTATCTCTGCGTGTGTCTGTGTGTATGTCTGTGTGTACCTCTGTGTGTGTGTCTGTATGTGTATCTCTGCGTGTGTCTGTGTGTATGTCTGTGTGTACCTCTGTGTGTGTGTGTCTGTATGTGTATCTCTGCGTGTGTCTGCGTGTATGTCTGTGTGTGCCTCTGTGTGTGTGTGTCTGTATGTGTATCTCTGCATGTGTCTGCGTGTATGTCTGTGTGTGCCTGTGTGTGTGTGTGTCTGTATGTGTATCTCTGCATGTGTCTGCGTGTATGTCTGTGTGTGCCTGTGTGTGTGTGTCTGTATGTGTATCTCTGCGTGTGTCTGCGTGTATGTCTGTGTGTGCCTGTGTGTGTGTGTGTCTGTATATGGACCTCTGCGTGTGTCTGCGTGTATGTCTGTGTGTGCCTGTGTGTGTGTGTCTGTATATGGACCTCTGTGTGTGTCTGCGTGTATGTCTGTGTGTACCTCTGTGTGTGTGTGTCTGTATGTGTATCTCTGCGTGTGTCTGCATGTATGTCTGTGTGTACCTGTGTGTGTGTGTCTGTATGTGTATCTCTGCGTGTGTCTGTGTGTATGTCTGTGTGTACCTCTGTGTGTGTGTCTGTATGTGTATCTCTGCGTGTGTCTGTGTGTATGTCTGTGTGTGCCTCTGTGTGTGTGTCTGTATGTGTATCTCTGCATGTGTCTGCGTGTATGTCTGTGTGTGCCTGTGTGTGTGTGTGTCTGTATGTGTATCTCTGCGTGTGTCTGCGTGTATGTCTGTGTGTGCCTGTGTGTGTCTGTCTGTATATGGACCTCTGTGTGTGTCTGCGGGTATGTCTGTGTGTGCCTGTGTGTGTGTGTCTGTATGTGTATCTCTGCATGTGTCTGCGTGTATGTCTGTGTGTGCCTGTGTGTGTGTGTGTCTGTATGTGTATCTCTGCATGTGTCTGCGGGTATGTCTGTGTGTGCCTGTGTGTGTGTGTCTGTATGTGTATCTCTGCGTGTGTCTGCGTGTATGTCTGTGTGTACCTCTGTGTGTGTGTGTCTGTATATGGACCTCTGCGTGTGTCTGCGTGTATGTCTGTGTGTGCCTGTGTGTGTGTCTGTATGTGTATCTCTGCATGTGTCTGCGTGTATGTCTGTGTGTGCCTGTGTGTGTGTGTCTGTATGTGTATCTCTGCGTGTGTCTGTGTGTATGTCTGTGTGTGCCTGTGTGTGTGTGTGTCTGTATGTGTATCTCTGCATGTGTCTGCGGGTATGTCTGTGTGTACCTGCGTGTGTGTGTGTCTGTATATGGACCTCTGTGTGTGTCTGCGGGTATGTCTGTGTGTGCCTGTGTGTGTGTGTCTGTATGTGTATCTCTGCGTGTGTCTGCGTGTATGTCTGTGTGTGCCTGTGTGTGTGTGTGTCTGTATGTGTATCTCTGCATGTGTCTGCGGGTATGTCTGTGTGTGCCTGTGTGTGTGTGTCTGTATGTGTATCTCTGCGTGTGTCTGCGTGTATGTCTGTGTGTACCTCTGTGTGTGTGTGTCTGTATATGGACCTCTGCGTGTGTCTGCGTGTATGTCTGTGTGTGCCTGTGTGTGTGTCTGTATGTGTATCTCTGCATGTGTCTGCGTGTATGTCTGTGTGTGCCTGTGTGTGTGTGTCTGTATGTGTATCTCTGCATGTGTCTGCGTGTATGTCTGTGTGTACCTCTGTGTGTGTGTGTCTGTATGTGTATCTCTGCGTGTGTCTGCATGTATGTCTGTGTGTACCTGTGTGTGTGTGTCTGTATGTGTATCTCTGCGTGTGTCTGCGTGTATGTCTGTGTGTACCTCTGTGTGTGTGTGTCTGTATGTGTATCTCTGCGTGTGTCTGCATGTATGTCTGTGTGTACCTGTGTGTGTGTGTCTGTATGTGTATCTCTGCGTGTGTCTGCGTGTATGTCTGTGTGTACCTCTGTGTGTGTCTGTATGTGTATCTCTGCGTGTGTCTGCGTGTATGTCTGTGTGTGCCTGTGTGTGTGTGTCTGTATATGGACCTCTGTGTGTGTCTGCGGGTATGTCTGTGTGTGCCTGTGTGTGTGTGTGTCTGTATGTGTATCTCTGCGTGTGTCTGCGTGTATGTCTGTGTGTGCCTGTGTGTGTGTGTCTGTATATGGACCTCTGTGTGTGTCTGCGGGTATGTCTGTGTGTGCCTGTGTGTGTGTGTCTGTATGTGTATCTCTGCGTGTGTCTGTGTGTATGTCTGTGTGTACCTGTGTGTGTGTGTCTGTATGTGTATCTCTGCATGTGTCTGCGTGTATGTCTGTGTGTACCTGTGTGTGTGTGTCTGTATATGGACCTCTGTGTGTGTCTGCGGGTATGTCTGTGTGTACCTGTGTGTGTGTGTCTGTATGTGTATCTCTGCATGTTTCTGTGTGTATGTCTGTGTGTGCCTGTGTGTGTGTGTGTCTGTATATGGACCTCTGTGTGTGTCTGCGGGTATGTCTGTGTGTGCCTGTGTGTGTGTGTCTGTATGTGTATCTCTGCGTGTGTCTGCGTGTATGTCTGTGTGTACCTCTGTGTGTGTGTCTGTATGTGTATCTCTGCGTGTGTCTGCGTGTATGTCTGTGTGTACCTCTGTGTGTGTGTGTCTGTATATGGACCTCTGTGTGTGTCTGCGGGTATGTCTGTGTGTACCTCTGTGTGTGTGTGTCTGTATGTGTATCTCTGCGTGTGTCTGCGTGTATGTCTGTGTGTGCCTGTGTGTGTGTGTCTGTATGTGTATCTCTGCGTGTGTCTGCGTGTATGTCTGTGTGTACCTGTGTGTGTGTGTCTGTATATGGACCTCTGTGTGTGTCTGCGGGTATGTCTGTGTGTGCCTGTGTGTGTGTGTCTGTATGTGTATCTCTGCGTGTGTCTGCGTGTATGTCTGTGTGTGCCTGTGTGTGTGTGTGTCTGTATGTGTATCTCTGCATGTGTCTGCGTGTATGTCTGTGTGTGCCTGTGTGTGTGTGTTTCTGTATATGGACCTCTGCGTGTGTCTGCGTGTATGTCTGTGTGTACCTCTGTGTGTGTGTGTCTGTATGTGTATCTCTGCGTGTGTCTGCGTGTATGTCTGTGTGTGCCTGTGTGTGTGTGTGTCTGTATATGGACCTCTGCGTGTGTCTGCGTGTATGTCTGTGTGTGCCTGTGTGTGTGTGTCTGTATATGGACCTCTGTGTGTGTCTGCGGGTATGTCTGTGTGTACCTCTGTGTGTGTGTGTGTCTGTATGTGTATCTCTGCGTGTGTCTGCGTGTATGTCTGTGTGTGCCTGTATGTGTATGTCTGTGTCTCTGTGTATTTCCTGCTGGTGCCCTGGTCCTACTCATGTCTTTGACTTCTAGGACTTGGCTCCATCAGTAAAGTCATTGTATGTTCTTTCAAAACTTGAATATATTTGTTTCTCATTATGAAAACAGACACAGGCTCTTTTCTTCTAGACATGAGCCAGCAGCCTCCTTCCAACTCCCACAAGGGTGGGGAGGGGTACCCCGACTGTGAAGGTACTCTGGGAAAGCTGAGATGAAAAACGGGTCCTGGGGACATCAAATGCATCCTGAATCAAGACAAGCTGTGCTTTTTTAGTTTTAATGAGACAAATAATTTTTTTTAAGGAAATACAAATTCACTGCTGAAATATTAGGGAAAAATAAGAACTAAGAATGCAAGTATAAACTCAACACCAAAATATAAATGTTAAAATGTGTCTTTTCAACATATGTGCTATACATATATGTAATTTATAAGTTTTACATAATTGATATCCCACAAAGAGCCTTGTGAAATGATCATTTTAAATTTTGGTAATATATCAGGAATATTTTCTCATCAATATATGCCCTTTAAATGATTCATCATTGGTTGCCAGATTTCTTTAAACAGCCTTAAGGAATCCTCAGTTCTATAATCCAAGAGATTGGGAGACTTGTATAAACTCTGAGACCTAAAGCAGCATACAGTATAAGTAGGTAAGCAATAGATTACAGGCTAAAAATCTGGACCTGATATGACTGACTAGTCTTTTTAGAATGTCAGCATTTCAACACTACTCCCAAGACTTCACCATGTTTGTGTGCTATCTGTTCTAGTATGTACATAATGCTTTCCTTTAAACCAATTCAACATCTTTTGACTTAAATAAATTTATTTACATATATATACATGCCCTTTTGAAAAATGATTATTAACGACATACTGTTTTGTTAATGAATGGCCATAATTTATTTTGAAGTGAAGTGCAGTGACGTCCCTCAGTCATGTCTGACTCTTTGCGACCTCAAGGACTGTAGCCTACCAGGCTCCTCAGTCCGTGGAATTCTCCAGGCAAGAGTACTGGAGTGGGTTGCCATTTCCTTCTCCAATAATTTATATTTTGACAATCTTATATGGTTGGCCTTAACCTTGTTCAAAAATTTTCACCATGCTAAAAAATTTTTATTTTTTCATTGGCAAAATCTCTCAATATTTCCTTAGGTTAAATTCCTAGAGGTGATAGTACTGGGTTAAGAGAAGTACACTGCACCCCAATACTCAAAGCAACATGGTGTATAATTGCCAAGGTATGGAAGCAACCTAAGTGTCCATCAACAGATGAATGGATAAAGAAGATGCAGTATATATCTTATTACATATAATGGAATACTACTCAGCCATAAAAAAGAATAAAATACCATCATTTTTAGCAACATGGGTAATCTTGGAGGGCATCACAAAATTAGTCAAATAAAACCAAATATTGTATTATATCACTTATATGTGGAATCTAAAAAAAAATACAACTAGCAAACTAAAAAATAAAAGCAGCAGACTCAGATATAGAGAACAAATTAGTTGTTTGTCCTCTATTGTGTGACTATAGTGGGGAAAGGAAGTGGGGAGGGGCAGTATAGGGGCAGGGGATAAGAGAAAAAGAGCTACTAAAGGATTTATATGAAACCATGTGTGTATAAAACTTCTGAAAATTATAGAGCATTATAGCCTCTAAAGAATCTTACATTTAATTAAAAAATTTTAAAATAAATAAAATTTTTTAAAAATTGAAATGTCTTGTTTAAAAGCTTCTGGGTTACCTTACTTCTGCCTTAATTTCCTCTCAGTACCCCACAGGTACAGTCAGTTCTGCTGCAACACTTGTTTTGAAAGGTTGATTTTTTTGGAACATGATTGATATATTAGGATATATGATACATATTTGAGCATAATGCAAATTTTTCATTTTCTTATGCATAATTTCCTCTACAAGAAGCAAAAAGCACACATGAATCACTTCCACACCCATCAAATGCCTCGCTTCACCATGTCTATAATAAGCTACATGGATGTGTTACAACTTTCTTCCAAATTCAGACAAGCCTCCTTCCACCTCATCATAACACTCACATGCAATCCTCCCAAGGCCCATCTCCACAAGCAAAAGTTCCGGTCTTTTGCAAGGAAAAGGGCCATATTTACTGTGGTTTTTATGTATTTCTTAACCATATAATATGTAGAAAATTATGCTACAGTTTTTGCATACCACATGCGACATGTCACATTATAACAGAACTGACTGTACCTGACCTTAACATGGCTGAAACAGCCTCAATTCATAATCATCATACAAACCTCCTCCCTTCCTGTCATCTCAGAAGATACTATCAACATCCGCCATTGACAAGTGAGAAGCCTAGGCATCACTCTCGGGCACCATGATCAGCAATAGAAACAGTTTCCCTTCATCATGTGCTCATTAAGTCACAGGAAGGGTACTAAGTATTATTCTCCTTGATTTGCCAACAAATCAATTCTATTAACATTTCCAAAAGATTCATTAGATTTTATTTTCTCCATTCACTCTTCCTCCTTTCTGTCAGGCTCTCATTAACAACTGCATGGACCACCAGAATATGCATCCACAGACAGCAAATTCTCTCTGCTCCAATGTTTACTTTATGTTGCTTCCTCTGCATAGAATGACCTTTCTCCTGTACATGATGGATTTCTGCTGAATCTTGAAGCAGTTGCTCAAATGAGAATCCCTCCTTCATTTCTCTGGGCAGTTGCTTTTTCCTGTATGGTTACATCATCATTTTTCCACAAAATAATTTAAATAAACTATATTACAAATTTATGGTCAGCCTTCATTTATATAGCTAATCATTTAATTAGCTCTTTTTGTTAACTTTTATTTTTTAGATTATGAAAGTATGATAACACATTTACAGGAGATTTGGAAAATTCAGTACAGAGTTACATATAGTTCCACTATATAATTATTTTTTAAGCAGATACATTAAGATTTTTAGCTGGAGTTTCAATATCAAACTGACAGAAAATTGTATAATACAGTAGACCTGAGAAGCACTATGAACCAATTCAACATAATTAAGATTTATACAATATTCACACAATAGCAGGATACAAATTCTATTCAAGTTCCCATAAACTGTAAATCAGGAGACACTGGAACATATCAGTTCAGTTCAGCTACTCGGTCATGTCCAACTCTTTACAACCCCATGGGCCATAGCACACCAGGCCTCCATGTCCATCAGCAACTCCCAGAGCTTACTCAAACTCATGTCCATTGAGTCGGTGATGCCATCCAAGCATCTCATCCTCTGTCGTCCCCTTCTCCTCCTGCCTTCAGTCTTTCCCAGCATCAGGGTCTTTTCAAATGAGTCAGCTCTTTGCATCAGGTGGTCAAAGTACTGGAGTTTCAGCTTCAACATCAATGAACACTTCCAATGACCACTCAGGATTGATCTCCTTTAGGATGGACTGGTTGGATCTCCTTGCAGGCCAAGGGACTCTCAAGAGTCTTCTCCAACAACACAGTTCAAAAGCATCAATTTTTCGGCACTCAGCTTTCTTTATAGTCCAACTCTCACACCCATACGTGACTACAGGAAAAACCATAGCCTTGACTAGACAGACCTTTGTTGGCAAAGTAATGTCTCTGCTTTATAATATGCTGTCTAGGTTGGTCACAACTTTTCTTCCAAGGAGTAAGCGTGTTTTAATTTCATGGCTGCAGTTACCATCTGCAGTGATTTTGGAGCCCAAAAAAATAAAGTGTGCCATTGTTTCCACTGTTTCCCCATCTACTTGCCATGAAGTGATGGGACTAGATGCCATGATCTTAGTTTTCTGAATGTTGAGCTTTAAGCCAACTTTTTCACCCTCCTCTTTCACTTTCATCAAGAGGCTCTTTAGTTCTTCTTCACTTTCTGCCATTAGGGTGGTGTCATCTGCATATCTGAGGTTGTTCATATTTCTCCTGGCAATCTTGATTCTAGCTTGTGCTTCATCCAGCCCAACATTTCGCGTGATGTACTCTGCATATAAGTTAAATAAGAAAGGTGACAATATACAGTATCCAGAGACATAAAACAAGGTACAAAAATTTCATAGTTCAAAAGTATTAAAGTCATACAGAGTCTGTTCTCTTATCACTGTGGAATTATGTTAGAAATATATGTCAAAAGATATTTGAAAATAAGCTACATATTTTCAGGTACAACGTAACTTAATTAGTTCTCTTTAATGATGTAAGTAGCACTCCCAAATCCCCAAACCCAATAAACATTAGGACTCTGACAGAACCCTGCCTCTAACTGCCTGGACTCTCCTCCCCAAACAAAATATCATGCTGATTTTCACGTTCATCTGTCCCTTGGATTCATTTTTCCCTGTTTTATTACATCTGAATATACTCCTAAAAAATGTTTGACTATTTTTAACACCGTAAAAGGAGTCACATGTTGTAGGTGATTAAGAACATTTTTACTTAGTTTTATAGCTTAAGGCTCATCCTTATTGCTTAATCACAATAATTCATTTATTTCACATACTAATATATGTCCATTATGTCAAGCATATTAACTGGGTCATTCAGAACTTCTATCCTTTTGCTTATATTTTTGTATCCCTATAAAGAGTTATATAAAATCTCCCATAATGGTGTATTTATCAATTTCTTCTTACAGTTTGAACAATTTATACCTCAAATTCTTTGAAATAATTGTATTATATTTAAATTGTCATACATTTTGGTGAATTCAATCTTTCACCATTACATAGTGCCTTTCTCCATTCCCAGTAAATTTTTATATATTATATATATATATATATATAATAAAATAGTTTATAGTCTGACATTAATACAACTATCAGCATTCTTTAGGAATTAAAGAGCCTCTTGATAAGGGTGAAAGAAGAGAGTGAAAAAGGTGGCTTGAAATATAACATTAAAAATACTAAGATCATGGCATCTGGTCCCATCACTTCAAATAGGAGAAGAGTAGAAGCGGTGACAGATTTTATTTTCTTGGGCTCCAAAATCACTGAGAATGGTGACTATAGCCATGAAATTAAAAGACACTTGCTCCTTGGAAGGAAAGCTATGACAGACCGATACAGCATATTAAAAAGCAGAGACATCATTTTGCTGACAAACATCCCTATAGTTAAAGCTATCATTTTTCCAATAGTCATGTACAGATGTGAAAGTTGGACCATAAAGAAGGTTGAGTGCCAAGGAACTGATGCTTTTGACTTGTGGTGCTAGAGAAGACTTTTGAGACAGCAAGGAGATCAAATCAGTCAATACCAAAGGAAATAAACCCTGAATATTCATTGGCAGGACTGATGATGAAGCTGAAGCTGAAGCTGAAGTTTCAATACTTAGCCACTTGATGCAAAGAGCCAGTTCACTGGAAAAGACCCTGGTGCTGGGAAAGGCTGAAGGCAAAAGGAGAAGAGAATGGCAGAGGATGAGATGGTTAGATAGCATCAATGACTCAATGGACATGAATTTGAACAAACCCTGGGAGACAGTGGAAAACAGAGGAACCCAGCATGCTACAGTCGATGGGATAACAAAAGAATCAGACATGACTTAGCGACTGAACAACAATATTCTTTAAATATGAGAGATACTGCCTCTCTTTTTAATGAAAATTTTATTGAGGTATCTGTAGATATATATACAGTTATAATAAATAATAAAGATGCTGGAAACTTTTCTCAAATTCCCCAGACGGTAATATTTCACATACAGGAAGATTTCTGCTTGGTTACTCTTGTGATTGGTTGCTTTTATTTCATACTCTTCATATCTTTCCTGATATCCCTTTAGGCTAACTTAAGATTCTCAATCATTTGGTTTGTTTTTTTAATACTTCTGCTTCTGACAGAACTGCAATTCATTCTGTTGTGTGTGTGTTTTTTTTTAATATCATGTCTCTCAAAAGTCCTGTTATGTTGGCCTTACCCTGGGGCTATCAGCTACCCTGCCTTTGAACACAGGATAAAGCCTAATCCCTATCAGTGTCAATGCAAAGAAGCTTAGGATGGGAGGAGATGGTATAGGTTTCCTGGCACCAGATCACCACTGCCAATCCTGTTGACCCCACAAAACAACTGTTCATGAATGAGGTTTAACTTTTACCTTCTCCGCACCTGCCACTAGCCACCAGTGAGTAAACATATTATGGAGAAAAACTCCTTAAATTGTAATTCACCAGTCCTAGGACTGGAGGAGGACCTGGAGTGAGTCCCCACTGATTTCTCTCAGCTGCTCACAAGCATGAGCCTTCTGCTGTGTCCTGACTTACTCCTGGGGACACCTGGACTAGAGGTCTGAGCCACTTCAGACAGCAGCACAGCGAGCCCCACGATAACAAGGTAGGGAAAACAGAACTTCAACATCTGGACAAGCTGAAGTTGCCAATGTCACCCAACAAGTTTTAAGCGTAATGGTAATATGGGGAGGGGGTATTTTTAGCATGGTTACTCTATGAGCAATTGATCTAGAAAGATGAATAAAATGGAGTTGAGTGGGGACTTCCTTGTTGGTCCAGCGGTTAAGAATCTGCTTTGCCCAGTTGGTATGATTGCTGACCAGGGAAGTAAGTTCCCACATGTCACAACTACTGAAGCCTACACAACACAACTAGAAAGTCCCTGCACTGCAACGAAAAGATTCCACATGATGCAACGAAGACTTGGTGTGCCGCAACCAAGACCAACACAGCCGAGACAGTAAATTAATTAATTTAAAAAATGGAGTTGACTCATTACAGATAATAAGACTTCACCCTTCAGACAAGTGAACCCAAGTCCCCAGAAGAGGCACCCTCAATTCCATGGGAATGCCCTCAGGAGAGAAAGAACTTTAGACTTCTGAAGGTTCATGTAAGACCCCATGGGAAACAGAGAATGATGAAATCTTAAGGAAAAATGACTTTACCTACTTTACTCACTTCAGCCCTCATATCCGTACATGGCAAAAACTAAGCTTAGCAAAAAGAAGATTGAAGACGGGTGCCAAATCCAAGGGAGGGAACACAGACCATTCCAAACTGTGGGTATAAACATGTCTAACTGTTCCTTCTCCTGCCCATTTCTGTTAGCTCTTTGTGGAGAATGGGATCTTGTCTTTCCACAATCTCACCTCCCAGAATGCTTTGCACCACTTCAAGCCAAATTCTGTCATCCTTCAATAATACTCAGTAGTAACAAAAACAATTTATAGAACATCATATTGAGAAAGCTACTGTGTTAAACATTCATATGGATAAACTCCTCACAAGAATCCTATTAATTAGGTACTATTATTATCTCCATTTTACAAAAGAGGAACAAGCCTTAGAGGGGTAAATAACTTGCCAAAGGTCACGTGGTCAGTAAGCAACAGAGCTGGGTTTTAAGTTCAAGTGGGCCAACTATAGAGTCTGACCGCTGAAAGTTCTCCCCAACATTCCTGAACACCCAAAGCAAGAGTGGCCATGCCACGTGTTTTAGTGCTTGTTTATGCTCAATATAGCCCTTGCTCTATGCATTTCTATTTACTATGACGATCTCGGGCTTGAGATCTCAGTCTTAGAAGATGCAGGCTGAGCCACAGACACTTATTTGCCTCCCCTGGAGTGCCAGGCAAACAGCAGTTGCTGAATGCATATTTGTTGAAAATGAGTCAAACAAAATCAAAATTAAGGAAATTACAGTATGTAAAGGATAAAATAAATCTGTAACTTTTGGATCAGCAGAGATATTTCTTTTTTAAGGCACAATATTCAAAATTTGAGGTAGAATACTTTGTTGCTTTAAAGAAAAATAATATATGTTGCACTAAAAATTACTTAACCCTATTCAAACTGAAGAACTTTGCAGAAACAATATTTTTTTTTTTTTAGGTTGGCCTATTGTTTTTTTTTTTTCATTTATTTTTATTAGTTGGAGGCTAATTACTTTACAATATTGTGGTGGTTTTTGTCATACATTGACATGAATTAGCCATGGGTTTACATGTATTCCCCATCCCGAGCCCCCCTCCCACCTCCCTCTCTACCAGATCCCTCTGGGTCTTCCCAGTGCACCAGGCCCGAGCACTTGTCTCATGCATCCAGCCTGGGCTGGTGATCTGTTTCAACCTAGATAATATACATGTTTCGATGCTGTTCTCTTGAAACATCCCACCCTCACCTTCTCCCACAGAGTCCAAAAGTCTGTTCTGTACATCTGTGTCTCTTTTTCTGTTTTGCATATAGGGTTATCATTACCATCTTTCTAAATTCCATATATATGTGTTAGTATACTGCATTGGTCTTTATCTTTTTGGCTTACTTCCCTCTGTAAAATGGGCTCCAGTTTCATCCATCTCATTAGAACTGATTCCAATGAATTCTTTTTAACGGCTGAGTAATATTCCATGGTGTATATGTACCACAGCTTCCTTATCCATTCGTCTGCTGATGGGCATCTAGGTTGCTTCCATGTCCTGGTTATTATAAACTGCCGCGATGAACATTGGGGTGCACGTGTCTCTTTCAGATCTGGATTCCTCAGTGTGTATGCCCAGAAGTGGGATTGCTGGGTCATATGGTAGTTCTATTTCCAGTTTTTTAAGAAATCTCCACAGTGTTCTCCATAGTGGCTGTACTAGTTTGCATTCCCACCAACAGTGTAAGAGGGTTCCCTTTTCTCCACACCCTCTCCAGCATTTATTGCTTGTAGACTTTTGGATAGCAGCCATCCTGACTGGCGTGTAATGGTACCTCATTGTGGTTTTGATTTGCATTTCTCTGATAATGAGTGATGTGGAGCATCTTTTCATATCTTTGTTAGCCATCTGTATGTCTTCTTTGGAGAAATGTCTGTTCAGTTCTTTGGCCCATTTTTTGATTGGGTCATTTATTTTTCTGGAGTTGAGCTGCAGGAGTTGCTTGTATATTTTTGAGATTAATCCTTTGTCTGTTGCTTCGTTTGCTATTATTTTCTCCCAATCTGAGGGCTGTCTTTTCACCTTGCTTATAGTTTCCTTTGTTGTGCAAAAGCTTTTAAGTTTCATTAGGTCCCATTTGTTTAGTTTTGCTTTTGTTTCTAATATTCTGGGATGTGGGTCATAGAGGATCTTGCTGTGATTTATGTCGGAGAGTGTTTTGCCTATGTTCTCCTCTAGGAGTTTTATAGTGCAGAAACAATATTTTTGATAAAATAACTCAAAAACTATGCAGAGAAGACAACATTTTCTCCTGCAACTTTTATATCAGTTAACAATAATCACATAAAAGTTTTAAACACAGCAATTTATTTTACATAATTGTTTAAATACAGTCTTTAACAATGTTTAAAAGACACATTTAGAAATATTTTTCCAACTTGTCAGTGGTCATTAACATTAAAGTCACCAGATACACTTATGGAGTGCCAGCATTCCTGGGCCCCCATGGGACTCCTCCATTTGGATCAACAACATTGTAGCATGAGTTGATAAACTGTCCAACAGTTAATATTCATGTCTGGGAATGCCATGCACCTTTACACTGTCTTCCCACCCATAACCTCCTTTGCAAGTCAAACAATATTATTGATATTCACATTTACAAATTAGAATGCTAGGGCTCAGAGAAGTAACTGGCCAAGTTCCTACATCTAATAATTAACTTCTTGTATGAGGGTAGTAGATGGTACAGAGTTGGATTCAAACCCATAAGTTGCCATTTATGTTCTCAATACCCTTGAAAAAAAGACCTGAACTCCTGAGTTTCACTTCCACATCTGTAAAATAGAGATAACACCTTCTCTTTGATAGGATTTTTATCAAGAAAAAAGATATTATTTTGAAAGCAACTAACACTGCCTGGAGCATAATAAGTACTCAATACACAGTCACTATTATGATCAGGATGTACTAAGTATAGTCAACAAGAACATAGCTTGGGAGTCAGAAGGCCTAGATTTAAATCCCAGATCTGCCATTTACAAATAATTTGATCTTCAACAATTTACATAACTTTTCCAAGCTTCAATTTATTTACTTAAAACTTAGATGAAAGACTTTAAAGCCCAACTATGATAGAGTCACTTCTACTAGACTAGCTCTCCTGCCAAATACAACTATAAAAGCTGCACAAAATATGTAAAAAATGTTTGAAGCGTACTAGAACAATAGACACAGACAGAAATGGAAGTGGGGGAGATAATGATTTTGGAGAGATTCTAGAAAGGGGCTAAACATTTTGGCTTTTTTTCCCCCGTCTGAGAGCATTTTCCAAATGGTAATGCAGGTAAATGGGCTCCCTAGGTGGTTCAGTGGTAAAGAATCCACCTGCCTCATAGAAGACATATTTAGAGGAGACATATTCAGAGGGTTAGATCCCTAGGTCAGGCAGATTCCCTGGGGAAGGAAATGTCAACCCACTCCAGTACTCTTGCCTGGAAATCCCATGGACAGAGGAGCCTGGTGGGTAACAGTTCATGGAGTCACTAAAGAATCACACAACTTAGAGACTAAACAACAATAACAAACAAGTTCAGGTAAATAAAGCTCAAAAAAAAAAAAGGCAGCCTTGTTGGTTGAATAGACGAAAGTTAATATTCAGGACTGACAGAGCAGCTAGGACTTGAGGGCAAAACCACAGAGAAAATAGAACCTGGACACTGGGCACATATTCCTCTCAAATTATAGATCACATTATAAGATGCATTATGCAAAGAAAGACTCTAAGATACCCGGTGGGGCAGGGGTGAAGCCACTGAACACTTAAAAATCTGAGCAAATATTTCACACCATCGTATGGTGCTGAAAAGGTGGAGTTTGAAGTTTAAATGTCATCAAAATGGACAAGCCTTTGTCAAAATCATAAGGTAACATGAGGGTCATACCCTACAAATAGGAGTCACACTCCAGGAGTGAGTGACTGAAAGAAGCCATCCATAAGAAAGCCTATAACAAGATCAAGTTGACTCATTTACATTCTGCTTGTTAGGAAAAAAAATCGACCTCTTTGAAAAAAGATAACTTCATCTAGAAGTTTTACAATTTTTTATATATAACATCCATAATACAAAAAAAAAATCATAAGCTAAAAAAATTTAAAAAACCAAATGACTAAAAATCAAAATAAATGGGTTTCACTAGAAACAGATCCACAGATGAGTAAGCTAGTAATGGTATAAAAGACATGACTTAGCAACTGAACAACAAGAACAATGATTAGTACGCTCAAATAATAAATTAAAATATAGATATTTTATAAGACCTGGAATCTCTTTTTTAAATTAAATGAAACTTTTAGAATTGAAAAACACCATAACTACTATTAGAATTTGAAACAAAAGATTAAGTAGAAGATTAGAAAGGGGAGACCAGAGGATTAGTGAGTTATTTTGTATTATAAAAAATATATACATTTAAAAAATATGTATTTTAAAAATATTATTGGCTTACAGAAAGTCAAATGTGTGTAAATTTAAAATATATAACAATAGCACAAAAGGTAAATGGGGTTAAACTGTTGTTAGATCCCTGCATCACTTGGGACGTGGTTAATACACTAATCTTGCAGCATCTGTGATAAATACAGGCAGTATAATGAACTCCTGGAAAATCATTAAAGGAATAATAAGATAATGCCTATTTTAAAAGTTAACAGAATAGAAAAAAATGTAATAATGAAAATAAGCAATTCATCTGACAAAGAAACCAAGAAAAAATAAATCAAAAAGAAAACAGCAAGGAGAGTGTGTGGAGAAAAGGGAACCATCTTACACTGCTGGTGGGAATGCAGACTAGTACAGCCACTGTGGAGAACACTGTGGAGATTCCTTAAAAACTGGAAACAGAACTGCCATATGACCCAGCAATCCCACTTCTGGGCATACACACCGAGGAAACCAGATCTGAAAGAGACACGTGCACCCCAATGTTCATCGCAGCACTGCTTATAATGGCCAGGACATGGAAGCAACCTAGATGTCCATGGGCAGACGAATGGATAAGAAAGCTGTGGTATGTATACACAATGGAATATTACTCAGCCATTAACAAGAATGCATTTGAATCACTTTTAATGAGGTAGATGAAACTGGAGCCTATTATACAGAGTGAAGTAAGTCAGAAAGAAAAACACCAATACAGTATATTAATGCATATATATGGAGTTTAGAAAGATGGTAACAATGACCCTATATACGAGATAGCAAAAGAGACACAGATATAAAGAACAGACTTTTGGACTCTGTGGGAGAAGGCAAAAGTGGGATGATTTGAGAGAATAGCATTGAAACATGTATATTACCATATGTGAAATAGATGACCAGTCCAGGTTCGATGCATGAAACAGGGCACTCAAAGCCGGTGCACTGGGACAAGCCTGAGGGATGGAATGGGGAGGGAGGTGGGTTCAGGATGGGGGACACATGTACACCCATGACTGATTCATGTCAATGTATGGCAAAAACCATGAGATGGTTTGACAGCAACACTGACTCAATGAACATGAGTTTGAGCAAGCTATGGGAGCTGCTGAAGGACAGGGAAGCCTGGTGAGCTGCAGTACATCGAGTCAGTAAAGCCATCCCATCATCTCATCCTCTGTCGTCCCCTTCTCCTCCCGCCTTCAATCTTTCCCAGCATCAGGGTCTTTTCAAATGAGTCAGTTCTTCACATCAGGTGGCCAAAGTACTGGAGTTTCAGCTTCAGCATCAGTCCTTCCAACCAATATTCAGGACTGATTTCCTTTAGGGTGGACTGGTTGAATCTCCTTGCAGTCCAAGGGACTCTCAAGAGTCTTCTCCAACACCACAGTTCAAAAGCATCAGTTTTTTGACACTCAGCTTTCCTTATAGTCCAACTAGACAGACCCAAAATAATGAGCATTCTATTACAGAGAGGGAGAGCTCTATTCTTCAAAAAAGTCAACACTGTGCAAGATAAGGAAAAGGTGAGAAACACTATGAAGTATTTCGAGATAAAAGTACACGGTGCACTTCACTTATTTTCAAATAGTTTGTGAAAAATATACCTATAGAGACAAACAGAGAGAGACAGAGAGAGTTGTGGGACCACACAAAGTAAAAGAAGGGTAAAGCAAATTAGGAAATGTTAATTAGTAAATCATATAAAGGTATAGTAGAAAGTCTTTATATTTGCATGTTTTCTGTAAGTTCAAAATCATTTTCACAGAAAAAAAGGAAAAGAGAATTCCCTGATGGTATAGTGGTTAGGACTCTGCACTTTAACTGCCAAGGGCAGGGGTTCAATCTGTAGTCAGGGAACTAAGATCTCACAACTACACACAGTGGCCAAAAATAATAATAATAATAAGGGAAAAAAATGTAATGGTTCTTTACAACCTAGCTGTGCCTCTTTAAACTTCTGTGATCATGAGAATCACCGAAGACTCGGCAAAATACAGATTACTGGGCCCACCTCCTACCACCAATGCCAGAAATTCTGATTCTGTGGGTGTATTAATTCCTAGTTCTGAAGTTTAAGATTTATTAACCTAGTGCACTGGTGCCCGAAGAGCCAGATCTTTATATTTCAGGGAGTGTACAATTTCACATTAAATAACATTCACTCACATCATGAGAAAGTTCTTTTCTTTGCAAAATCTTTAGTCTTTCAACTGACATCAAAAAGCCATTTGAAAGTGGTATATCTTTAGTTTCTCTTAATTCAAGTTTACTTCCCCCATAACAAAGTTCAGACCTGGTGGTAAGCAACAATATTGAGTTTGAATTTCCTAATACAGTTTTACATGTATATAGTTACTTTCTTTTATGGTAACTGATATGGTTTCTATTAAGCCTAGTAATAGAAGGTTTATATTAAAAATTAACCAATTTAGATGAGTTAACGATGAAACTATTACAACAATCCAGATGAAACACAGATACGACAAAAATTAGAAAAGTGATATAGCAAATGACCACAGTTTAGAAATGACCAACCATAAGAAAAAATTCAAGTCACACTGTCCTTGGTCTCCATTCCACGCTGCCTTCCATTCCTCCACATACGCTCCTACATGGTTTCCTGCTCCCTAAAGCAGCCCTGCATTCTCAAGATCTCGACCTGTTCTCCCTGCTTCTTTCCACTTGCTGAATCATCCTGCCCTCCTTCCCATCCTGACAGCTCTGTGAAAGGATTTCATCAATGTACACAGGCAATAAAGGTCTGGCCCTTTAAGGAAACCAGAGGGAAAACAGGACATTTTTTTCTCTGGAGAAAAGAGCCCTGAGTCAGTGAGATAAGAATAGCCAGAAGAGTAATTCTACTTCTAGGAATGCATCTCTGGGTAATAATCAGAGGAGGACACAAAAGATTTTGGGTACTGGCATTCCTTACTGTGTAATTTATAACAGCAAAATACTCAAACCATTAATGCCCAACAACAGCAGACTAAACATTATTCCATTACACAGAAGTACCATTGGTTTATAACATTTTAACAGTGAAATCTCTACATTCAAAGACTTTCTGATGATATGGGAGAAATCGTCAAGGATGTAGTAGACACCTTGATTTTCTTTCCACCATCCTATTTAACTTTCCTGTTTTGCATGGCTACAAAACATTTGAAGAACTTGAACCTATCTGCAAATGAAGACTTTAACTTTTCTAAGCCAGTGATTCTCAAAGTGTGGTCTCTGGACCAGCAACATTAGCATCACCTGGAAGCTTGCCGGAAATGCCAATTCACAGGCACCATCTTGATCTACTGAGTCAGAAACACAGGAGGCAAAACCCCAAATCTGAGTTTTAACAAGCTCTCCAGGGGATTCAGATGCACACCCAAACAGAAGACCCACTGATCTGGGCCAATCATGGTAGACTGCTCTCCCTTTAGTCTAGATTCAGGAAAAAGACACACTATTCAGTTGGGGCCAATGATATGCAAAGGAAAGTTTGCTGGGAGCTTCTGGGAAAGGCTCTCCACACTTACGGCAGTCTGTAAGAAGAGCTTTTTGCCTGGACTTTGTGAGTATAGATGTGATGTCTGGGGTTGCAAGAGCTTCATAGTTGAAAGATAAGAGTGTAGAGCTGAGAGAATCACACAAAATGGAGGCAGAGCCACTGGATTAAAGCAATCCTTAATTCTCTTCTACCTCTGGATATTCAGTTATTTGTGCTAATCTATTTCCTCACTTTACAAGCCAGTTTGAGTTATTTTGTTACTTAAAGCCAAAAACTCCCATCTAATAATGATATGATCCTAAGTTGAAAACATACATATATAGACTCATGGGGGGAAAAAAGAGTAGCATAAAATATATTTAACATATAAATCCTTGTTTTGTCTTGGTGGAAGTCTTATAGGCTTGTTTTCTGCCTATTTTTCTAAATTTTATACTGAGAATTGCTTTTATCATCAGAATGTATCTTAAAATAACAGTTAAAGGTTATTAACATGCTCTTTTAAAAAGAAAGTGAAGAACCACTAAAACACAGAAGAGATCATGAAGACAATTGGTATGGGACCCTGGGCAGATGGTATAAACCAAAGGAATCAAGAACACAGAGTGCTCAGAATTAGTAGCAGTGAGGTGTTAAGGAGATAATTAACACTTATATTCTAAATAGCAGCTGAATATAAATGAGAACAGATGGGGCTCAATAGCTATGAAAAGACCTAGGGCAGCACAAAGATGGAAGCAAAGATAAACAAGCAAATATTTAGAGGAAAGATATTTATAATTAGTAACACAATGTTCAATTTGTAGTGGGGTTTCATTTCCTCTAACCCTTGCTCCAATCAGTTACTCCAGGGTTCTTGGAAAGAAGGTCAAGAATAAAGCCTGGTATACATGACTTCTTAACACCTAACAGGTATTACATGGCTACTTTTGTCAAATGCTTAATGTATATTACCTCACTTAATCCTCTTTGAGGCCAATACTATTACTAGTCCTATTGTACCGATTACGTTGCTGACACTCAAGAGTAGCTAGTACCTAATTTAAACTTACATAGATGGAAAATGAAGAAGTTACAATTGGAACTGTTCTGACTCCAGAACCTGCCTGCCTACTATCATCCATGCTATCAGGACAGCCAACAAATGTTTGTGGAAAAATAAATGTCATTGTACACATCACCTGGTTTTCTGTGTGCTGCTGTCAAATGTTTTAAACTTTAACCATAAGGTAATATATAGAGTCCTGTAAACACCTTCTTAATCTTTGTTATCCATAAAGTCTAGGCACTGCTGATAAATGCTTAGAGATAAATGCAGTATTGAATGGGTATCCCTGATGAAAGGGCTTCCCTGATGGCTCAGCGGTAAAGAATCCACTTGCCAATGTAGGAGACACAGGAGATGCGGGTTTGAAGCCCTGGCTGGGAAGATCCTCTGGAGAAGGAAATGGCCCAAGAATCCAGTATTTTTGCCTGGAGAATCCCATAGACGGAGGAGCCTGGAGGGCTACAGTCCATGGGGTCACAAAGAGTCAACTTAGTGACTACACACAAACACACATCTCTGATGAAAGGCAAGTCAGAGTCTCTCAGAGGACAGAAGAAAGAAAGAAACTTGGGACTTGGAGCTCTGGACAAATGGTAAGTTAGATAAATTTGTTTTCAAGGTTCAAAATTAGTGAGCCCCAATGAGCAATCACCTATCACCAATGGACACAATGAGAATTGCCTAGGAAAGATTTAAAGAATCTCAGCCTACAATTTAAGGCTTGTTTTTTGATGAATATTACCTAACGGAATAAATTGAACCAGACCAAGAGAAGCTAGGGCAAAAAAAAAAATAGTATCTTTTCAGGAAAGCAGTTTAAGAAACAACGAGGGTGGGGTAGACAGACACATCAGGAACCTCTTCTCTGCTTCACTGCAGTTGCCTCCAGGGCAGCTCCTGTCCAAGAGGACAGATTTTGAATGTGCTTAAGATGAAATGCAAAGAATCCAGAGAAAAAGAAGTGATGTGTTCTGGTGAGCACACCAAGCGCAGAAGGAACTAGTACATCCTGAATCCAATCTCTTTATTTCTCATCAGATTCGGCTGCCTTCTTCCAGTATACCCCCAGCCTGGAGGACAGCCAGGGAGGAAAGCCTGGTCAGAGAAGGTTTTACATTGCCACTGAGCTACCCCCACAAGGCAATCCGCTGACTCAGAGCACCACCAGGCCCCCTGGCTCCAGCAAAGATGGTGCTTGGAACAATATCCACTGTAATTGTCACTAAAAGTTCCTTGTAGACAGAGTCTGTTCTGGGCTGAGACATGCAGAGAAGAAGGAACAGGGCAAAGAAGAACTTTATTTGCAGGGAAAGAAAAAGGTGGCATCAGTACCCTGGAAGCCAGCTGGCTTTTAAACAATTAAGCTCACTTAGAGAAACAGAAGTTACCACTTCCTATGCTTTCTACATTACAACTCTAGCTGAGGGTGCTGAGTTTTCCATTTGGCACTGGATTTGGCTCTAATGAACACATTTGAAGACATTCTTTTTCACTTAAGAAATTTTGTGATCAAGAGGCCTCCATAAAATATAGGGGGACAAATGGACGATCTCATCCAATGCAGGAGACCAGGTTCAATCCCTGGTCAGATCAGACTCACATCTGATCTAAAAACCCAGATGAGAGTCTGGGTGTATATTCCCAATGAGTATATATGCATACTCACCACTGAGCCTAACTCAGAATACATGATGAATGAGTGAATACTAACTTCCAAGGGAGTACCTTAGAATCTCAGAATGGAAAACATTAACTGAGAAAACATTCCACTCCTGCCTCCAAAAAATCAGAGACCTCCTTTAACAATATTCCAGGCAACAATACATCCCGTCAACCAATTCACTCTTCCCCTACCTCACTCTAGGAAATCTACCTCATTTTTAAAATACTACACTGTTTTGTCCATCCTTGCACTGAACAAGAATTTTCCTTCCTTCCTGAAAATTAGAGCCATTGATCTCATTCTATTATTTGGGATCCCCCAAAGTTAAGCCTGATAGCTCAGTTGGTAAAGAATCTGCCTGCAATGCAGGATACCCCAGTTAGATTCCGGGGTTAGGAAGATTTGCTGGAGAAGGGACAGGCTACCCACTCCAGTATTTTAGCCCAGAAAATTCTATGAACTGTATAGTCCATGGGGTTGCAAAGAGTCGGACACAACTGAGCAACTTGCACTCACTCACTCAAAATTAAGCCAGAATATTTTTAAAAGATAAGCCTCTGAATATCTAACTCTGTCTTTCCCCTACTTCAGGCTCAGTATCCCATCTCTTTAACAACATTCAGTACTTTTGCCAAGTTCCCAGACCATTGAAACTCCAACATTCTTCAAAGTGTGACCTAAGGAACATTTGTCCCAGTGTCGTTCAACCAGTGGGGCATGGAGCAAGACTCTCTGACCCCTGATTGATACGCGTGCGTGTGTGCTAAGTCGAGTCAGTGGTGTCCGACTCTGTGCAACCCCATGGACTGCAGCCTGCCAGGCTCCTCTGTTCATGGGATTCTCCAGGCAAGAATACTGGAGAGGGGTGCCATACCCTCCTCCTCCAGGGGATCTTTCTGACCCAAGGATTGAACCCACATCTCTTGTATTTCCTGCATTGGCAGGTGGGTTCCTTACCACTGTGCACCTGGGAAACTCCGACATACACAAGTATTCCCTCCCTTTGGATTTCCTTCCGCTTCAGGTCAACACATGCATTAAGCAGAGTTCCCTGCTGCAGGCACCAGTTTCTCCCTTCAGGACCTTTAATATCTGGCTTGAGGACTCTTGTTTAGATGAATTAGTGGAACAAGCAGGAGCCTGGACCTCAGAACTTGATTCTTGTCTCAGCTCTGCCACTGTTTTTCTTTGTGACTTTAATTTTCTCATATGTTCATTAAAAAAAAAAAAAAAAAAAAAGGCAGTCTAGTCTCTAAAACCTCTTTTGGCACATTCTTTGTTGTTGTTTGGTTTTTTGTTTTGTTTCTTTGTTTTTTTACTGTCTTAGTAATGTGATGTTTAATCCTCATCACCCACCACACTACAAAATATACACATCACATTCTTCCAATTCTCAGAGCTCAAGACTGAGGCCCATTAATGCTTTTCTGGTCTTTATCAATGAAAATAGATGTTGAGGATGTTGTTGATAATGATTAAGAAGCTGATTAAGCTGGCCACTTCATCAGCACTGGCCACTGTCCTGGGTCCTTGTGAAGTTTATCTTAGTCTTGTTGACAACCACACACTGTAAATAAGATCATCACCCGATTTCAGAGATGAAGAAATGGTCACTTGGTCAATGCCCAACGCTAGAACAGAAAGGGGTAGGATCTGGTGCCAAGTGCCTCTTTCTGCACACCAAGAGTCCTTTTCCCCTGAAGGTGATTCCAACCTGCTGCTGCCCTCAACCCTGGGTTGACCCAAATGTTGGCAAGTAGAAGCAGTCATATTTTGGACAGCCTGGTTCTTCTGCCCAGCTGCCCACCCCTCCCTGTTCTAGCACATTCTCTGTGCTCATTCATACAGTTACCGTATCTCTAAGTGTTTTCAGGTGGGAAATGAAATCTCTTCCAGAAACAGGATGCCCCCCACCCCCTCATTGACTGTCAGGTATACTTGATTGTTCCTCTCCCTTCCCCCTGTTTTGCTCTGTTCAGGATGCTATCACAAAAATACCCTAGACTGGGTAACCTAAAAAACAATCATTTATTACTTACAGTGCTGGAGGCTGATTAAGTTCAAGATCAACTTGAACTTAATGGTGCCAACAGATTTGGTGTCTGGTTAGAACCCTCTCCCTGGTTCAGAGATGGCCATCTTCTCTCTTTGTTGTCACGTGATAAAAGGAGCAAGGGATCTTTCTGAAGTCTCTCTCTTTTTTTTTTTTTCAGGTGCCCTGGGACTTTGTTGCAGTGCCTGGGCTGTACAGTTGTGGTGCACAGCCCCACAGCATGTGGGGTCCTAGTTTCCTGATCAGGAATTGAACCTGCGTCCTCTGCACTGCAAGGCGGACTCCTCACCACTGGGCCACCAGGGAACTCCTTCTGAGGTCTCTTGTAAGGGCACCAACCTCATTCAAGAGGGATCCACCCTCATGATGTAATAACTTCCCAAAGACACTTTCCTGCCTTATACTAGCCTAATACCACCTATTGTATTGAAGGTTAGGATGTTAACATATGAATTCTGAGGGGACACAAACATTCAGTCTATGGTGCTTACACAGATATTCTTCTGATATCTTTCAGAGCCCCAGGGACAAAGAGAGGATACCCTTTCCTTCAGCTACAATGTCCAGTTCATCACTAAGTCCTAGTGTTTCTGCCTCTAAACACATAGCTGATGTGCATCCTCTCAGCCATCACTAAGAACCAAGTTAGCTCCTCACTGGTCCTCCCATAATTCCCTTTCCACCATACAATCCACTGTCCACACACAACTGAGTGCTGTTTTTAAAAC
Source organism: Muntiacus reevesi (assembly GCF_963930625.1). Classification (NCBI taxonomy): domain Eukaryota; kingdom Metazoa; phylum Chordata; class Mammalia; order Artiodactyla; family Cervidae; genus Muntiacus; species Muntiacus reevesi. The sequence continues at coordinate 242,665,069 of NC_089249.1, forward strand.
TTAAATCGTACCAAACCCCATTAGAATCCTCCAACGACCTACTCCTGTAGTTCATATAAAATCCAAACCCCCTTCCTTAGTTTGCCAGGCCTGTCAGAGCTGGCCCTGCCTTCCTCTTCATGAGATCTTTCACCGTGCTCTATCCCTTGCTCAATAAGCCTCTGCCTCTGTCCATCCATCACACAACTAAATGTCTTTGGTCTTCTCCCAATCCTTTGCCTGGCATAGTTCCTACTCTTTTAGATTTCAATTCAAACATCACCACCCCAAGAAGCCTTTCCTGACTAAAGAAAAGCCAGTTAATCCCAGTCTCCTCTTTATCCCTGCCCCATACACCAAGAGTTCTCGCAATCATTTCTCCTCGTTTATTTCTGTAAAAACCCTTGTCACCCCATAATGATCCTGTTGGTTTATTTTTGTCACCAATCTACTCTACTAGCAAAAGTTTCATGTGAGTAGAAACCTGGTACATCACTCAAACCCTAGAGCTTTAAAGAGTGTCTGACAAAGAGCAGACACTTAATCACTTTCACTCAGTTGAATAGTAGGTGAAGGAATGCATTCATTATGGCCGCTCATTTCTACTTCTTCTAATACTTGTGTGGGGGCAGGACAGGGAAGGGCAGAAATGGGAAAACAAAGGACATTAATGAGTGATTACTTCTGTGGTGGTTAAGATTTTAGGAAAATACGACAAGGAGTGATCAACCCTCAAAGTTGTACTCAACATAAAAAAGAAAGTTCTAGGGCTTCCATGGTGGCTAAGTGGTAAATGATCCAGGTGCCAACTCAGGAGACATGGGTTCAGTCCCTATCCTGGACGACCCCATGTCCCACAACTACTGACTCTGTGCTTTCCAGCCCATGCACCCTAGAGCTCACGCTCCGCAAGAGAAGCCACCACAGCGAGAAGCCCACACACCACGGGCAGAGAGTAGCTTCCACTCTCCACAACTAGAGAAAAACCCCCTGCAGCAACAAAGACCCAGCACCGCCACAGATAAATGAACAAAATTATTTTTTAAAAAAAGAAAGCTCTAAATTTCCAATAGCCAGAGGTGTCCAACCAAGACACAGGCTGCTCTGCAGGTGAGTCCCTCCTTAGCCTGTGATAAGGAGCTTGCTGCCACCAGCAGGGCTATTGCAGACGGGACGGATGCCTCCTGAGGGAGCCTGGACTGCCCGTCTTTAACTGACGCACTTGTCACTGGAGTGGCACCAAGCCAGCAAGCATGGGCGCGCTAAGACTCCAGTGAGGTGCTTCCTCCTCCAGTAAATACACGCCATACGTTCAATTACTCTCTCCGCTCCAGAACTGTCTCTTGGTGCCCTCAGCAATGAGATCCTGCTAATTGAAAACACTTCCCTCTATCTGCTTGAGAGGATTGGACTAAACTAGGCTACTGAAATGTAGTCCATGGGGCAGGAGCCTAACTGGGGCAGGGCAGACACATGACAGCAAAAGTACAGACAGTCTGGGGCCGGGGGGATGAGGGCTGGGCTTCATTTCAGTTGCTGCTTCAGAGTGGCTGGAACTTCCAGTCTTGGGAGAATGTGCTTCACCTGGAAGTGAGTCTGCCTGTATGGGGGGTAACTTCTTCTTCCTTTATCTTGGAATGACTTATTCCAGTGCAACAGTAGTGATAAAAATAGGGCTGTTCCACCTGCTTGTAAGGACACCAGATTTTGACCCACCTACCTTGCTTCTTAAAGTGGCATCCATCAGCATGTGATGTATAGATGGTAATTCTAAAACCTACGCCAGATAAGAGAAATACACACTGGAAGTCAAGGCCACAGCAGCAACACTGGCAGCAAACAGCAGCAGAAAACAGTGGCAGCCGTGGCAGCTATTATTTATTGTCACCCTGTGTCAGTTCAGTTCAGTCGCTCAGTCGTGTCCACCTCTTTGTTACCCCATGAACCGCAGCACGCCAGGCCTCTCTGTCCATCACCAACTCCCAGAGTCCATCCAAACCCATGTCCATTGAATCAGTGAGGCCATCCAACCATCTCATCTTCTGTCATCCCCTTCTCCTCCTGCCCTCAATAATTGAGTCATCTCTTCGCATCAGGTGGCCAAAGTATTGGAGTTTCAGCTTCAACATCAGTCCTTCCAATGAACACCCAGGACTGATCTCCTTTAGGATGGACTGGTTGGATCTCCTTGCAGTCCAAGGGACTCTCAAGAGTCTTCTCCAACACCACAGTTCAAAAGCATCAATTCTTCACTGCTCAGCTTTCTTTATAGTCCAACTCTCACATCCATACATGACCCCTGGAAAAACCATAGCCTTAACTAGATGGACTTTTGTTGACAAAGTGATGTCTCTGCTTTTTAATATGCTGTCTAGGTTGGTCATAACTTTCCTTTCAAGGAGTAAGCATCTTTTAATTTCATGACTGCAATCACCATTTGCATTGATTTTGGAGCCCAGAAAAGTAAAGTCAGCCACTGTTTCCACTGTTTCCCCATCTATTTGCCATGAAGTGATGGGACCAGAGGCCATGATCTTAGTCAGGCTCTATACTAACTGCCCTGTGAGCAAGGTTTCCATGCATATTCATGACAATTCTAAAAACTAAAGTGACTCCATTTTACAGATCAGGAAACTGAGGCCCAAGAGTTAAGAGGCTTGTCCAGGATCACAAAGCTAGCAAGTGACGGAGAAGGATGGGCCAGTGGTCTGCCTCCAGAACCAACAGTCTGAGCACCAAGCCAACCAGTCATCCTCTAGATCTGCTGGGGCGACTCTCCTTGAGGTCTAGCTCTTCTCATCAGGCTTTTTGAATAAAGTCCAAGCTCCAGAATATAGGCACGGATTTCTTGATAAAAAAGATAAATCCTGGGAAATAACATCTCCTGGTGATGTGGGATGATCTCTCTTCCTGTCATTTATCATAATTTCTTCCCAAACCGTGATGGTTGGTCAACTTCATATATGAACTTGCTGTGGCCACAGTGCCAGTATCAGTTTAAGTATGATTCTAGATGTTCCTGTGACAGTATTTTATGACTGAGATCTACATTTAAATTGGTGGATTTTGTGTAAAGCAGATTGAGTTTTATTATGTGGGTGGAAAAAGCTGAAGTCCTGAACAGAACAATAGACTGATCTCCCCTTAGCAAAAGGAATTCTTTCAGCAGATGACCTTCAGACTTCATCTGTGTTGTAGACTGAATGGTTGTGCCCCCTCTATAAAAAAAAAAAAAAATTCTTATCTTTAATTCCTATCCCCCAGTGAGGTACTATTAGGGTTGTGCTTTGGGGAGGTAATTAGGATTATATGAGGTCAAGAGAATGCAGTCATGAAATTAAAAGACATTTGCTCCTTGGAAGAAAAGTTATGACCAACCTAGACATCATATTAAAAAGCAGAGACATTACTTTACCAACAAAGGTCCATCTAGTAAAAGCTATGGTTTTTCCAGTAGTCATGTACGGATATGACAGTTGGACTATAAAGAAAGCTGAGTGCTGAAAATTGATGCTTTTGAATTTTGGTTGGAGAAGACTCTTAAGAGTCCCTTGGATTGCAAGGAGATCCAAACAGTCCATCCTAAAGGAAATCAGTCTTGAATATTCATTGGAAGGACTGATGTTGACACTGAAACTCCAAGAATTTGGCCACTTGATGCGAAGAACTGATGCTGGGAAAGATAGAAGGCAGGAGGAGAAGGGGATGACAGAGGATGTGATGGTTGGATGGCATCACCAACTCAATGAACGTGAGTTTGAGCAAGCTCCAGGAGTTGGTGATGGATAGGGAAGCCTGGTGTACTTCAGTCCGTGGGATCACAAACAGTTGGACACGACTGAGCGACTGACTGAACTGAGGTCAAGAGGGTAGAGTCCTCATGAAGGGGATTAGTGCCCTTATAAGAGTCACGAGAGCACTTGTTTCTTCTATTTCTGCTCCATAGGGATGTGAGAATACAACAGAGGATAGTAATCAGCAAAAAAGAAAGGGACCCTTACCAGAACTTGACCGTGCTGGCAACCTGATCTGGCATTTCTAGCCTCCAGAACTGTCAGGGATAAATTTCTCTTACTCATAAACCACCTGATCTATAGCATTCCTTTTATTTTTTAAGGTTTTTTTTTTTTTTGGTTTTTTTGTTTGTTTGTTTGTTTTTAACCGTGGACAATTTTTAAAGTCTTTATTGACTCTGTTACAATATTGCTTCCGCTTTATGTTTTGGTTTCTTGGCCTTGAGGCATGTGGGATCTTGCCTCCCTGACCAGGGATCAAACCCGCACCCCATGAAATGGAAGGTGAAGCCTTAACCACAGAACCACCAGGGAAGTCCCTATGGCATTCAGTGAGAGCAGCCCAGGCTGACTAAGACAATCTTCGACACTGATCCTCCTGAAGCACCAGGAGACTGCCTTTAGTCTTCAACTGCAACTCTTTCCTGAGTCTCCATCTGCCAGTCTCCCCATCAGATTTTGAACCTGCCAAGTCTCTACAATCACACAAGCCAAGTTCCTAAAATAAAATTCTTTGTGTGCGTGTATGTGTGTGTGGGTCTTGATAGACAGATAAAAATATACATCCTATTGATTTTGTCTCTCTTGAGACTCCTAATACACCAACCTAACTTCCTGACTGCAGAACAATCCCCACATTTCATCCAACAGTTCAGTCATTTATTCAGTTATGCCCACCATACATTGGGTCTTGCAGGACCACACTTCTCACACTGAAATGTGCTCAGGAATCATGCACAGGACCTGTAGAAGTATAGACCCAAAATGCAGCAGGTCTCTATTTCTGCCATGCCCTAAGATAATGCTGATAAGTTGATTCATTAACCACATTTTGAGTAGCAGCACTATAGAGACACAAGCAGATAAGATGCCAGAGCGTGTCCAGGAATGTTCTTAATCTACCACTAAGGCTGCTGCTGCTGCTGCTGCTGCTGAATCGCTTCAGTCGTGTCCGACTCTGTGCGACCCCATAGATGCCAGCCCACCAGGCTCCACCATACCTGGGATTCTCCAGGCAAGAACACTGGTGTGGGTTACCATGTCCTTCTCCAACGAATGAAAGTGAAAAGTGAAAGTGAAGTCACTCAGTCGTGGCCGACTCTTCACAACCCCATGGACTGCAGCCTACCAGGCTCCTCCGTCCATGGGATTTTCCAGGCAAGAGTACTGGAGTGGGTCGCCATTGCCTTCTCCCACCACTAAGGCACATCAATTTTAAAGAAAGAAAAGAAAATCTGGCTTGTTTTTGTTTTAGTCCTCTGTCGTAGAGACATCAGGTCCTCAATGCTGTAACTTGCCCCCTGGAAAAGCTGTCACCTTGTTCTCCAATCATACCCACTTTGAGACCAGCAGTTGGTAATACATAAGGAGAAAAACACAATTAAACCCCAAAGGGGGAAAGAAAAACCCACAGCCCTTCCATTTCAATTAGAATCAGCGGCTGTTGAAAATGGGCAAATTTAGAACTGTAATACCAATGGAAACAGTGAATTCTCAACTGTGATCAAAGGCTTCATTTAGCAGACTGAAAAGCAAGCACGAGTTTAATTGAACAAGAGAGAGATTGCCTCCAAATCACCCAGGCATAATCAAATAGCCTTGAAAAATATAATGCATCAGATGGAGAGGAACAAGCCCTGGGCTCCAAAACCTCTTGCCTGGCCTGTAGGTGCCCTAGCATCAGCAAGAAGAGACATCAGAGGTCACCCAGTCTCACTCCCTGTCCCATGTGGGAAGCCACTTTAGACCAGGGCTTTCAAAAATATCTGGCTAGAATGCACAGAAATATATTTACATCCTACCCAGTGTATGAACTGATGCAATGAACTGACTCATTGGAAAACACCCCGATGCTGGGAAAGATTGAAGGCAGGAGAAGGGGATGACAGAGAATGAGATGGTTGGATGGTATCACTGACTCAATGGACATGAGTTTGAGCAAGCTCCAGGAGTTGGTGATGGACAGGGAAGCCTGGTGGGTTGCAGTCCATGGGTCACAAAGAGTCAGACACAACTGAGCAACTGAACTGACAGTGTACACAGCTATAGTGAAAGTTTCTCAATATTTATCATTTCCACGTGTGAAATACTTGCTCTTCTTTCTCATGCATTTAAATGCTATCACTGGGCTTCCTTTGTGGCTCAGTTGGTAAAGAATCCACCTGCAATGAGAGAGACCTGGATTCGATCCCTGGGTTGGGAAGATCCCCTGGAGAAGGGAAAGGCTACCAACTCCAGTATTCTGGCCTAGAGAATTCCATGGACTGTATAGTAAAGAATCGGACATGACTGAGCTACTTTCACTCACAAATGCTATCAAGAGCCACAAAATGGATTTCAAGAATCACTAAGGGGTCACATAGAGATGTGAGAATTGAACTATAAAGAAGGCTGAGAATCAAAGAACTGATGCTTTCGAACTGTGGAGGTGGAGAAGACTCAAGAGTCCTTCAACAGCAAGGAGATCAAATCAGTCAATCCTAAAGGAAATCGACCCTGAATATTCATTGGAAGGACGGATGCTGAAGCTCCCATACTTTGGCCACCTGATGCATAAAGCTGACTCACTGGAAAAGACACTGATGCTGGGAAAGACTGAAGGTGGGAGGAGAAGGGAGCAACAGAGGATGAGATGGTTAGATAGCATAATCGACTCAAAGGACATGAGTCTGAGAAAACTCTAAGAGATAGTGAAGGACAGGGAAGCCTGGCGTGCTGCAATCCATGGGGTCACAAGGAGTAGGACACAACTGAGTGACTGAACAACAAAAGGGGTCATGACCCACAGTTTAAAAAACACTACTCTAGGGTACCCTGGTTACTTAGCCAACCAAGCTGTTCATCTAACAACTGAGTGCTTGCCATCTTGCAGGCTCTGGAAACACAGCATCAAACTGTGGAGGAGACTGGTGTTTCACAAAGGATCACACAAATACATATGAAATACTACAAATTGAGGCAGATGTAAAAAAGAAAGAACAAAGGATGTCATGGGAGATCATAATGAGGGCGCCTGTTCAGGACCAGGAAGATGGCTGGGATAGATCAGGTAAAACCCCTCTTGAATGAACTGTAAGCTGGATCTAAAGGATGAGCAGAGTATAGCCAAGCAAATGGGAAGTGTGTTTCTTAACTCTCTCTTGTGCTAGAAAATGTGTGATTACCTATCACAACTTCCATTGACAACAACAGCAGTATCTGCCCAAGCCAGATTCATCCAGTTTTCATCACATGTCAGACCTGGGGCCAAACACAACAGAATACTACTAGAACTCAATGGAATCGACTTTCTGGGCTTGAGCCCCAGCTCTACATCTTATAAGCCGGGTGATCTGAAACAAGGTAGTTCAGTTTTCTCATCTGTAGAGAAGGGATTATTAATGGTACCTGCCTCATCACATTGTTGCTAGAATTAAGTTAACCCAAATGGAGGGGCCTACAAAAGTGCCTGGAGCATGGTAAGTACAAAATAAATTGCTAAGTAAAGCAGTATGAACTCCAAACCCTTAAGGACTTGTTTCAGGCAAACACCACCTACTGGAACATGAAAAGAAATCCATTCACCATCCCTGAACTAGCTAATTGCCAACAGGGTTATTTTGTTTTCCATTCTAATATTTTAAATCTAACGGGAGAGAGAACTGAAGTTCTGAACTCTGCAGAGCCCTACAGACAAAGGAAACCAGGAGAAAGGGAACCAGCTGGACTCCCCACCCCTAACTGTCATCTCTGTGCTTGTGTTCACCACCACTCTCTCCTAGCTGATGAATTTTCCAATTCAGCACCAAGGATACAGTTGACTTCTCCAGAGAACTATCATAATAGAATTACATTATGTTTACTGGATGCAGAAAACCTCTGGCTAGATAGTTAATTAGAGGTTTCACAATGCTGAAAAATCTTCAAGCTTTCACAAGGCTTAAACAGATCCAAAATGCCAGGTTCAAGTCACATCAATAATTCAAATTAAATTATTGTGCTGAACTGAACGTCATCTCCCATACAACACGCTTGAAAACGGTTCTCCAAAGATAAACTCAATCTTGGCTTCAGGGAGGCATCGATCATAATAAACCCACAAAATCAGAGACAAAAAAAGCAAGCTGTTCCCATTGTGCACACACTGCATCTAATTCCCCCAGATGGGCAAGAACAGAGAGGCTTGGCTGGGCATTCACAACTCCCGTAGCTGGGAAGTGGTCATAAAAATGAGGAGCAGGCCTGTTACCTGTTGGGCTTGCTGTGTTTTACTGTTCACATTCATCTTCTCCATTTGTCCTCTCAGTGTATCAGGGAGGCTGGCAAGGCACGGATTTCAGCCCCATTGCACTGATGAGGCTTACAGTGGCAAAGTGACTGGAATCAAGACCCAGGGCCAGCGAGTGGCATAGAAGGATGAAAACACGGGTTTCCTGGAGTTGAGGAAAAATGAAGAGGGTGGACAGGAGGAGGAAAAGGGGAAAAAACATACTTTTTTAAATAGCAGGAAAATGACAGAAAATTCAGAGGCAAAAGACTTGGAACAACTCTGAGCAAATTCACACAAAAAGAGTGGCTGTTAAAATTACGTTGTTCCTATGTGCTCTTAGAGGATGCTGATATTATTACAGCATTACTGACATAAAATTACCAACCATTAGCCAACAACTTATTATACAATAAACTAAAGATGTGTCTAAACACTTTTCACAAGTAATAAGCCCCATTTCCTCTTCACAACAATCTTACTAAGTAGAAATGATCATTTTGCAGGTTGAGAAATTCAGGTTCAGAGAGGTAGATTATTTGCTGAACCTCACACAGACAGTGGGGCTTCCCAGGTGCTCAGGCAGTAAAGAATCCGCCTTCAATGTAGGAGACCCTAGTTCAATCCCTGGGTCAGGAAGATTCCCCCAGAGAAGGGAATGGCAACCCATCCAGTATTCGTGCCTAGTGAATTCCATGGACAGAGGAGCCTAGCAGGCTACAGTCCGTGGGGTTGCAAGGAGCTGGATAGGACTGAACAGCTAACACTTTTACTTCACTTCCACACACGCAGTGAGAAGTAAACACCAGTCTTGACCTTTGTCTGATTACTAAATCCACCCTCTTAATCATTTTCTTAAATTTTTTAATTGGAGGATAATTGCTTTACAATGTTGTGTTGGTTTCTACCATACAACAACATGAATAAGTCATAACTCTCCCTCTTTATATACATACACGCCCTCCCTCAAGAACCTCCCTCACATACCTCCCATCCCACCCCTCTAAGTCATCACAGGGAGCCAGGCTGGGCTCCCTGTGTTACACAGAAGCTTCCCACTAGCCATGTTTCACACATGGTCGTATATAAATGTCAGTACTATTCTTTCAATCTGTCCCTCCCTCTCCTTTCCTTGTCGTATCAAGTCCATTCTCTACATTTATATCTCCATTCCTTCCTTGCAAATAGGTTCATCAGTACCATTTTTCTAGATTCCATATATATATATATATATATATAGAGAGAGAGAGAGAGATACAATATTTTTCTCTTTCTGACTTAATCACTTTAATACAGTAAGTCCCCTACATATGAATGAGTTCCATTCTGAGAGCATGTCCGTTAAGTCCGATTTTGTTTGTAAGGCCAACAAAGTTACCCTAGGTTCCAAACTAACACAGCTATACAGCACTGTACTGTAATAGGTTTATAATACTTTCCACAAACAGGGCACAAAAAACAAACACAAAAAATGAAGCAAACATTTTTAATCTTATAGTATAGTACCTTGACAAGTACAGTAGTTCAGTACTGCAGCCAGCATCCAGTGAACAGGCAAGAAGAGTTATCAACTGGAGGAGGGAAAGGAAGTGGAAGATGGTAGAGCTGAAGGATTGTGAGCAATAGGAGATGGAGGGCAAGCTGCAATTTGACTCATGTCTGAAGCCGATGACACAGGTTCTGGTTCCTTGCTGGATTTGATATACCTACCCTCTTGAAAAAAATGATCCAGTGATAGTAGTAGCCCATTCACTGCATTGAAAGTCCACAACTTAAAGGTTAATATGTAGAGGACTTACTGTATTCTGTTTCCATAGACCCCAATGGGAAAGAGTTAGCATTAATTAGGACCAAGCTATAGAAAATGAGTGAATTCATATCAGTCAATGAATGCTATAGAGTTGTATGTCCCAGCAGGCAGCCTCATCGGGCTAATGAAATTATAACTTCTGTTATTCACTTGACAAATATTTATTAAGCATCCACTATGGATCAAGCCAAGTGCTTAACCCTGGAAGTACAGTAGTGAATATATGAATATAAAAATCCCTGCCCTCATAAGGCATCTACTGCATATAGGAACAGACAAAAACAGAACAAGTAATATAAATATTATGTTACCTTATAGTAAGTGCTGCAGACAAACATCAAAGCAGGCAAGGGGGATAGGATGGAATTTTTAAAAGAATGGCCTGGGAAGGCCTCACTGAGAAAGAAAAGTGATCTTTGGGTAAAATCCTAAAGTAAGGGACACAGAGATTCATGTTGTTCTAGGGAAAGAACATGCCAGGTATCAAGATGAGCAAAGCCCCTAAGGCAGGAACAAGAAGACTGTGGTTACAGTGGAGAAGGGTGGGAGATGAGGTCAGAGGCCACAGAGCCAAGTGAGGTGGGGCCTTATCAGTCGTTTTCAGGACTTGAGCTTTGAGTAAGATGGAGCCCTTGGGGGTTTAACAGAGAAGCAGTAAGATCCGAGATCCAGCTCTCATTTACAGATCATGTTAGATGCCACTGGACAGCAGACTCGGTGGGCAAGGGTGGAAACAGGGAGGCCAGTTAGGGGGTGAGAGAGGATAGTGGCTTGTGTTTTATTTGTTTTCTTTTTAATTGAAGTATAGTTGATTTACAATACCATGTTAATTTCAGGTGTACACCATGACAATTCAGTTTATATGCACATTTATATGTATGTGTGTGTGTGTGTGTTCTTTTCCAAGATTCTTTTCCCTTCTATGTTATTACAAAATATTGAGGCTAGTTCCCTGTGCTATATAATAGGTCCTAGTTGGTTATGGTAGTTTGTTATTAGTAATTTTTATTATGTTAGTATGGTCCTTTCCTCTTTACCAATGCCTTCACATAAATCATTTCACTTCCATCTTCACAAAAACCAGAGTTTTACCTTCCCACTTAGACTAAGAAACCAAGGCTTTGGATTGCTTAAGTGGTTTGTTAAGTGACTTATTTAAATTTCCTCAACGAGTTAGTGGCAGAGCCGTATCTTAAATTCAGGATGTTTTCATTCCACATTTAACTTCCATTTCCAGCCAGGGCTCCAACTCCCTCCCACGCAACAGGCCTCTCTGACTCCCGCAGTATCAGAGGATACCCATCTGACCGTTGAAGCCACACGGCCTGACTATAAAAGACACTGCTGTGTATCTGATAACCCAGATCCCAGACGACACAGAAAACAGAATCCAGCAAACAGAAAAGCCACTGAGATCCATCATCACAGCAGGACAAGCCTCTTCAATGATGTGTGATGGGAAGGGACGGCAAGGGGTCCTGGGATGTAAATTTGAATGTTTATTCAGCACTTCTATGTGCCCAAAACGATTTGAGATGTTATGTGGGGAAAAGGAAGAAATCAACTTCTCTGTTGAGGAGATTTTTAATGCAGTGGAGAAAGAAGACCCACTTGTGGGTAGGAAACCAGTGCCTCTAAGGAGAGATGGGGTGTTACACACACACTGAATGTCCAGGGGTCCAGTAAGGGTGGAGAAGATAAAGTATGTCTTCAGGAAAGGGAGGAAGAGAGCCTGGGAAAGGCATCCTCCAGACACTTTCCAAAAGCAGTCCCCAAATTTCACAATCTTCTGTATTTTTAGAGGAATGTTTATAAGCATCTCAGCAAAGCCTTCAAACATTGTAACCTGTTGGCAGTCCACACAGTCCTCATGGGTCTATTATACCTTTCTACATTAGCATCTCTTTGAGAGTCCCAAACATACATGCTTCCAGAATGGGGGTTTTTGACATCAGAGGCCAAGAAACCAAGCCAAACAGGGCTCCTTAGAAGACAACCAATAAAGATTTTAAAATATCCAAGGTCTGAAGGTCTTCAGTGGCCTTCTAGTCCAGGTGTCAGAAAACTATGACCCACAATCTGGCCTCCTGGTCTTGTAAAAAGTTTTATTAGAACACAGCCATGTCCTTTGGTTTACAAGCTGTCTAGGGCTGCTTGCATGAGAATGGCAGAGTTGAGAAGTTGCAACAGAGACCACCTGGCCCACAAGCCTAAAATAATTACTCTCTGACTCTTTAAGAGCATTTGCTAATCCCTGTTCTCTTCCAAATCCCTCATTCTCCTGGTGGAAACACTGAGGCCCAAAGAGGACCAGGAAACTGGCCAATGTTATTCAGTGAGTGTGAGTGTTGCCCAGACAGGCAGAGAGGAAGCCAAGGAGGGCTGGCCATCCTTCAGACATTAGGTGATTCACTCAAGTATTTTTTATCATCATCATTTGTCAGGCAATGGGTGAGGATACTGCCATGAGGAAAACATGTAAAGCTCCAGCCCTCAGTGTTCCTACATTTGATGGAGGAGGGAATTCATGACATTTTTAAAAAGGTGAAGAGAATAAGTACAAAGTATGCAGAGTGCTATGAAAGTAACAGAACAATGAGTCATGGGTGGGGCTTGAGGAGGGAGGGAAATAATTTAAATGGGGTTATCAGGAGAAGCCTTTTCTAGGAGGTACCAGTTGAGCTGGGTCACAAGGGAGTAGCCATAAAGAGTAGCCAGAAAAGCATTCATGTAGAGGTAACAGCAACTGTCAAGTCCTGAGGCAGCAACAAGCTTGGCATGTGCATGAAACAGTAATAGGATGCATGGGGCCAGAACACAGTGGAAGGAGAGAGTGCATGAGGGGAGGTGAGAGGGAGCCAGGGCCTCTGTAGCCCACGTGGTGAGTGGGTGGTGAGTGGGGTGATTAGCTCTCACTTGAGCATATTTTCCTTGTAGTTACATCGCTCTTTTCTTCATCTCCCCCCAAAATGGGCTAGAATCTGACTCAACCAGTGTGACCTCATGTAAGTCACATGTTTCTGAGCCCCCAGGAAATGAGGGTAACTACATCTACTTCCTTGGGTTATTTGGAGAATTAGATAAGCCTAAGTAAATAAAAAGTTTAGCCTGTGCACAGTGCCTGGCATATGTTCAACAACTGGATACATAATAATTAGTAGCGGGGAGATACATGGAGAACTTACCGCTGGGGCTCAATCCTTGTGAGCCAAAGACGCCGAGTTATCAAACGTACTGACAGAGTAACTGACGTCCAGAGAGATCAAGGGACCAATCCAAGATCACACAGCAACTAAGGAGAAAAGTCAAACCAAATTCAGCCCTTCAGGGCCCACCAGCTGTTCATAACATTTACCAATATGGCAGCATGGCAGCCTCAGGGCACTTTGAAAACAGCAGTGGGGAGTGGAGGAAAAAGATTTTTTGAGCATCCATGCAGAATTCAAGAGTCCTGATGAAGTAGCTTCTATACATCAAGGAAACAATGTTGAATCATCTATGCTTTCTGTAGCTGTGAGGAATTCACAGACTTCTGGGGAAGTCAGTTATGCAAACAAATGCAATCTTGAGGGATAGAAGGTTTACTAGAGGCACAGGCAGACCAGGGAATTATACACTTTGCCCAGGAAGGCAGGGAAGACTCCAAAGAGGAAGTGACACGTGAGCTGACCCTGAAAGGTCCTGAGGGAACCAGAGGTGTTTGGTCTGACAGGGCAGAGGGGGTGAGCAGCAAATGGTAAGGCTGTGGAATGCAGTTGGAGAACGGTCCCAGACCCCAGAATCATGGAAGCTTCAACTTGGTGGGCAAGAGAAAGGCACTGAAGGGAAGAACGTGAGGCCAGATCACTCTGGTCAGAGGAGGGAGGATTTGAGAGAACAGGACAGGAAAGAGACCTACCACTTCAGAGCCTCCATTGTGGGTCCAGACCTAAGCTGTGACGGAAATGGACAGGAGGAAACAAGAGGACAGATTCTGCAGGCTCTGGGAAGGAGAATCAGCAGCAGATAGTGACAGACGGGATGCTGGGATGGGGCCAAGAGAGACGGGACACTTGCAGGCTGGACCCGCCTTCCACCAAAACGGGGAGCCCTGAGCAAGAGCAGGTGGGATTCAGTTCAGAGCAACAGCTGCCAGCGTGGAGAGGGTTGCAACAACATTGTTCTTCTTTTCACTCTGTGACAATGTCTTTTCCAGTTTCCTGGCATAAACTGGATGAAATTAGAGCCCCTCCAGGAGAAAGGAAGGGAGGAACAGAGACTGTTCAGCTCCTCAACACACCTAGAGAAGTGAGAATCCATCAGTTATTGCTGGTGTTCAGTTGCTAAGTCGCATCGGACTCTTCATGACCCCATGGACTGCAGCACACCAGGCTTCCCTGTCCTTCACTATCTCCTGGAGTTTGCTCAAATTCATGTCCACTGAGTCAGTGATGCGATCTAACCAATTCATCCTCTGCTGCCCTCTTCTCCTTTCGCTTTCAATCTTTCCTAGCATCCAGGTCTTTTCCTCAGTTCCACTTGTCCTCAACCCAGGAACTGGGAAGGGAAGGGCCTTCTAGGGAAGGGCCCCTAGAACCAGTTGAATGCGATTTGAATCGCTGTTATGCCATGCAAGAAAACAGCAGGCCTGAGAGGAATGGCCTAGAACCAAAGCGCTAGGCGGTTGTGGCAAATCCAGATTAGATCCAGGGCCTTGGCTCTGTTTCCCACTCTCCACTACACAACAGGGATGCTCCCACCCCTCCTCCTCTCAAAAGTATCAAATCTCAACCAGCAAAAAGGCTGGAGCCCAGATTCAGAGCCTTGGCTCCCTGGACCACAGCCCTGCCACAGTTCTATTCTCAGAAGGACAGACCAGCACTGGCCTCTCCATCCCCCCACTCCCCTGCCCCACGCCCACCTTGCTCCCAGGGCAGCCCAAACCCCTCCGCCTCCAGCTGGGCAGAGAGCCGAGGCTTGTCACCGTTGCACCAGGCTGCCTTCCTATTTTCCCTGGACCTGATTATTTTAAGCCTCCACTGAGGCCCCACCAGGCTGTGCCCAGCGTTATCTCCTATACACAGTCACCACCTTGTTAAAAGGCAATCAGAGGAGCTGACTTTAATAAATGTTAACACCCTCGGTGTGAAGTCTGGCAATTAAAACTCCTCCCTAGGACCTCTGAAATAGGCCTGTGGAAAATCCCCCATCTTAATAAGCTCCTGTCATCAGAGGACAACAGAGAAAGGAGGGGTGGAAAGGAGACATTAAAACTTTCAGAAGGGGGGGAAGTCAAGGAAGGGCCCCTTCTCCACTTCTCACCCCTCTCTCCGAAAATCCCACAGAAGGCCCCTCTCATTGGAGGACTTAAATGCAAACTAAGGTAGTCAGAGCCAAGAGACCAAAGGGACTGTCTAGTCCAGTGGTTTTCAGATCTTAGGGTGCCCAAAACTTGTACGGAGGACTCGTTAAAACAGATAGCCAGGGTCCCCTCCTCCGAGTTTCTGATTAGTAGGTCAGGGATGGGGTCAGAGAATTTGCATGGAGAGCAAGTTCCCAAATGATGCTGATGCTGTGGTCCATGGACCACAGTTTGAAAACGACAGACCTAGGCCAACACTCTTGCTTCACGGATGCGGAAAGCAGAGAGGGACAGGGACGTGCCCATGATCTCATGAGTCAGCAAAAGTCCATTTAAAAAGACCAAGGCAAGGCTCTTGGGAATGAGCCCCAGATGTATATTTTAAGTTCTTTTTCCCCTACAAGTACATAGTGTTTATTCATTGTCATCATCACCACTATCATCATCATCCTGAAATGAGATCTCTGCAAGTCAAGAGAAGAAAGAGTTGGTGGTTGGCATGCTGAATAACAGGACAGCCAGCCTCGTTCGTCAATACACATGAAACCAAACTGCAAAGGAACACTCCTGAGTTCTTTGATTTCTGCATATGATAAGATTTCCTTTGTTCCCACTTTAGATCAGAGACAGAGTTTCTCAGGGCCCTTAAACATCATCACAAAGTTTTTCACTGAGACCCAGAGAAGGCAGGACACTTTCCTAAGGTCACACAGCAGGATGAGTAGCAGAGTGGTTTCCTAGCTCTCAGTCCAGAGCTTCATCCTCTGCATCCTCACCTCTGCAACTTCATCTCTGCGGCCTCCCTGGGCCCCTCAAGCATCAGATGCTCCATCTAACCAACATTCCAAAACCCAGCCTCTCTGGAGCAAGGGGAGAGGAGCTGTCTGCCTACCTGGCGGCAGGCACCACGCGGACCGAGACTGCATGGTTGCATCTCGCTTCCACAGCACAGGCACCAGCACCCCTGGCTGAACTGACACTTGTCCTCTCTCACCTCCTGGCTGTCACAGTGGCACTCAGGGGTTTGTTGTCATTCCTTTTGTTTGCAACTTTGAAGTAAAATCCTCTGAACTATAAAACTTAAGATTCTGGGAAACAGGGGAGCCAATGCTCTGGATTCATTAAGAATATGGCCTTGCATACTCATTTCCTAGGCTTCTGGGTGGCTTAAACAACAGAAATTCACTAATAGTTCTGAAAACTAGAAGAAGTTAGCAGTCTGAAATAAAGGTGTTGGCAGCGTGGAGCACCACACCAAAGTCACAGGGGCGAGGCCTTCTACCAAGGCCACAGACATGGAGCCCAGAACCAAAGTCACCTCCAGAACTGACGGAACCCCACTGTAACTGCTGCCAAAAAACCCCCTCCTTCTTACTGGCCAGCTCCCTGACTCCTATTAGGCAAAAATGCCCACTGTGGTACTCACCCTATAGTGTCCCAACCAATCACCTAATGCCACTCTTCCAGCAGGAATTTTCTTTGTCTTAAAGCTATAAAAACTGGCTACTAGCCCACAAAAAGCATCTGCTCTCCCCATCCCACTCACTGCATTTGCAAAGCCTACATTATCTCTGCTCCTTTCTGAAATACTCTGTGTCTGGAAATTCTTTCCCAATGCATTCTCAGACGATCACAAAAGGCAGGTCGGTTCTTCCCTAACACGGAGAGAGTCTAAGCTGCCTCTCTCCCAGCTTCTGGTGGTCTGCTGACAGTCTTTGGTATTCCTCGGGTTTTGGGAGCATCATCCCCATTTCTGCTTTTAATATCTCACGTCATTGTCCCTGTGTGCATGTCTGTGTCCAAACTTCCCCTTTTGAGAAGGCCATCAGTCATAATAGATTACAGGCCTCCCTATCCGGTATGACCTCATTTTAATTTAACTGATTACATCTGCAGCAACCTTGGTCTCAAATAAGGTCACATCTGAGATACTGTGGGCTCACACTTCAACACGTGGATGGGGGGGGCACACAATTCAGTGCACACATACTGTGTGGCTCACACATACCCAAGTCTGCCCACCAGCTATGAGACCCAGAGCCAGCCCTGACACCTCTGAGCACCATTTTTCTCAGCTCCAAAAATTAGACGGTTAAGGAACACATAGACAGTCACAACACAACACCTACTGTGCAACACTGGTACATCTAGGGGAAAACAAAGACCACACCATGAGCCTCAACTCCTCCTGCCAGTTTTGCAGTCCTGTGGTCCTGGATGTTTTAATGTATCTTTAACATCAGAGTTCAGTCTTCCTCACTGGAAAATGGGGATAACAATGATATGAATCCCACAGAAGAGAATATGAAAGGTTTCATGAGAAAAGCACTTTGAAAACTCTCAAGTGGGATTGCTTACAGTGGTGGTGGTTGCCTATAACACTGTACGAGCTTCGTGAACTGCAGCGAGGGGGTCCCGTGAGGAAGGTCTGGCAACCGTGGGGATGGAGACTGGGAATCAGGCAATTGTGAGTCAGCAGCGCTGGGGGCTTACAGGCAGTGGGACAGCTGATCCCTCAGTGGGGGCAGGAACTCTCGCAGAGACATCTGCCAGATAAGGTTAATTTACTCAGATCCTGGAGTCAAGGTGCTGCTGTGGTCGAGGCACCTGAAGTACCTGGGTGGACAGATGCTTCACTTCCTCTGAGGTTAGGAGAGGCCCAGGAGAGCATCCTGGATCAGCCTAACTAACTCCACCTCCCTGCCTGCACCCCACCTCCACCCACTGACTTCTCAGGGATCAAAACAGCCTCCACCAATCTAACTGGTCTGTCAGCCGGTCAAGGGAAAAGAGGGACTGGGGGCCTGATACAGGATTGGAAGGTGAAATGACCTGGGTAAGAATCCTGACATATCCACTCACTGACTTCGTGACCTTAAGAAAGATACCCCACATCTCTGAGTCTCAGCTTCTCATCTACCAGGTATGGTTAATTGCAATGCCTGCCTCATTCATGAAGAGTTAATGGGTGCAACGGGTGGGAGGTGTTTACTCCTTCTGTGTGCATGCTCAGTCACTAAGTCATGTCCAACTCTTTTGTGACCCTACGGACTGTAGCCTGCCAGGCTCCTCTGTCCATGGGATTTTCAGGCACGAATACTGGAGTGGGTTGCTATTTCCTTCTCCAAGGGATCTTCCTGATCCAGGGATCAAACCCACATCTCCTGCATTGGCAGGCAAATTCTTTATCACTTGAACCACTTGGGAAGCCCCACCCAATCTATACAAAGATCATTTTTTAAAGAAAGGAAAGGATAAGAGAAAGCAATGGAAAAAAAATCCCCCCTGATAGAGCTCTGGCCTAAGAGGAAGGAATCTGCCACCAACATCCTCTGTGATTTTGAACAAGTCACTCAACCTCTCAGGGCCTCAGTTTTCTTCTGTCATGTGAAAGTGAAACAGAAGGGAAGGGGGCAAGGCATAACCTTTAAAAGAATGACATGGCCATAGGACATAACAAAAACTGCTTAGAACCAACTAGGTCCAACATGGTAGTATTTTCCATTTCCAGTAGACCTTAAGCGTCATTATAAGTTCATTGTAACACACTAGCATGCTAAATGATATACCCACTAACACTATGACAGTTCTGAGGGCAACCATAAAAGGTCAGAAAGTGCCCGTTTTCTGGAACTCCCCCTCCTGTGCCCCAAAATAATTGGAATGATCCTCCCACTCATTAGCCTATAAATTAGCTAGCCTATAAAAACTAACCATAACATGTTTTGGGGCTCTCTCTCACCTTCTGAGATGGCCCACACTCTTTCTATGGAGTGTGTTTCTCACTAAATAAATTCGCTTCTTACTATCATTTCATGTCTGAATTCTTTCATGTCAAAGGAAAAAAATCAGGAACAAAAGGATGTGCTTAAATGGTTTTCTGCATCTGTCATCTGTATGCATTACCCAAGACTTCCTTGGTCACTGTGAAAGTGTTTCAGAGCCACAGAGGAGGGGGGGACCCAAGAAGGTGAGGGCAGCAGAAGAGGGGCAGCTGTGCTCACACCCATGCTCCAAAAGAGACGGGCTCTGCCCAGCGCTCCCCTGCCCCTGGAGCTCAGGGATGCAGCGCCTTGCCCCCCACCTCCCCTGCCTTCCTCATGTCCATCCACTCTGCTCCACCCAGAATGAACTTATCCTGTTCCTCAGCTCTCCTGAGCCAGTTCCCACCTCACAGACTCTGCACATACATCTACCGTTTCTACACACACCATGTGTGCATATGCATGCATTGGGAATAGGAACACACACACCACTTTCTCTGCCTCTGGCAGACCCACTCCCTGCAGGACATGCTGCTCTAATAGGTATGGGGAGTCAGACAGGGACACAGGGGCAGCTCCCTCGAGGGGGATTTGGGTGTAAACCCTGTATCACCTAGGGTGAGGCAAACCTAACAGTGACTGGGCTGGGGTGAACGTCATTCCTTAGGGAAGCCACAGGACTTAGTATTCAGAACCCAGGCTTCAGAGAAAGGCACGGTAGAGTTCAAGTTCAAACTGTTACGTAGTTAGAATAGGGAGAAGGAGTCCAAAATGGCGGTGACAAAAAGACAAATAAAAGGGGAAAGTCCGTGAAAATGGAATAAAAGAAAATCCTCGGACTGGAGTGAGAACTTCAAGTGAAACAAACACGCCCCCTTCCTGACTAGCCCGATTTGCATAGGGCAGGCTCAAGGTGGGGAAGAAGACAAACATATAAAAGGAAGAAGCCAGGATGGATTGAGGCCTCTCCTTTTGGGTCAGACCACCCTCACGCCTCAAGGGTGTACTATCCTTTGCTTAATAAAACTGAGCTGTAACCAAGCTGTAACACTGGTCTACCATTTGAAATCTTTGCTGTGGGGAGACAGAACTGAGGAAATTACACAGGCCCCTGGCATCTCTGGTGCTGTGACTCAGATTTAACCTGGCTGAAACAACCTTGGCTTGGCCCCTGTGAGGTGGAGGCCAAACACAGCAGAAGCCCAACTCGGCGAAAGCTGCCGCAGTAGAAGTGACAAGAAGCCCAGCATGCTGGAAACCAGGACAGCAAAAACAAACTCAGCAAAAGCTCATGCAGCTCAGTTTCAGATTCCAGAAGACCTCCAGTTAAAGTAGGAGGTCCTCACCCTTATGGCTGGAAGTACATATGCTAGCAAACAAACATACCCCCAGATCAAACCTCCAATCCACTTTTATGGAACATCTGGACTTAGCTCCAGCCAACTTATTATTAAAATACTCTTAATGCCCTTAACAGGACCAGATAACCCACTCTTCTGTAATTACTTCTGTTATTACCTAAAGTGAGTCTAGGACAATGAAATGTTTACCACTGGAAAGACCCTAAACTGCTCTTATAGAGGACTAGGGGGAATAATCAGTGACTTACATTCCCTCAGAGCAGTAAGAAGATAAGGCTTATGGCTGTTTCACCAGGTTCCCAGTCTCAGGGAACAGGCTTGGATTGCTTTACATCATGGTATCTATTCCCATCTGGGTGGACAAACCAACAACGAGTTAAGATTACAACCCCTTAATCCTACCCAGCACTGGTCATATTGGAGACCTTGGGGGCACCCACCTCCAGCCTGGGGGGGGGAGGGGTGGTCCCAGGAGGTCGACCTGCCTTGGCCTGCCTAGGGATCTGGTCCTTGGGAGGTTGTCACATCTCAGCCTGCTCAGTGATACACCAGCCTGGGGTCCCAGGAAATCGACCTGCCTAGGGATCTGGTTCTTGGAAGGTTGTCATGCCTCAACCTGCTTGGGGATCCACCTGCCCAGTGGTCCCAGGAGGTCGACATGACTCGACCTGCCTTGACCTGCCCAGGGACCCAATTCTCAGGAGGCCAACCTGCCTCAACCAACC
This sequence comes from Muntiacus reevesi, assembly GCF_963930625.1. Lineage (NCBI taxonomy): Eukaryota > Metazoa > Chordata > Mammalia > Artiodactyla > Cervidae > Muntiacus > Muntiacus reevesi. The sequence goes on from NC_089249.1 coordinate 242,686,308, forward strand.
TGGGGATTCAGTCTCCAGGAGACTGTCATTCCTCAGCCTGCCTGAGGATCTGCACCCTGACCCAGGGTGCAGGGATACCTGGATCTCAGGTTGCAACAGCACTGGGTAGGACAAGCTTCAGAAAGATTCACCCCTAAGGAAGTCCACCCATGGAAACAGAAGGAAGCCTATGAGTTGTGGAACTGTGCCCAGTCTCAGCAATAACTCCAGAGTCCAACAAGAACCCCACTGCCTTTCTGTAAAAGCTAAAAGAGGCCCTCCAAAAGTTTACCAGTCTGGATGTAGGCTCTTACGAGGGACAGGTGATTTTAAAGGGCAAATTCCTGTCCCAATGTATATCAGATGTCAGGATAAAGTTACAACAGCTACAGCAGCAGGACTCTGCTGCCTCTTGAGGTGAGATGGCCCAGCAGCCCCTAATACCTTTTATAACAGAGAACAGGAGAGGGAGGCCAAGGCCCAGGAAAGGGAGAAAAGGAAAGAGACAAGGCATGCCCAGATGCTGACTGCCCTCCAGGGAAGCCCTCTGGCAAACCAAGAGGCCTTGAAGGACAAGGCACAAGGCAAATGTTTAATCTGTAGACAAGCGGGACATTGGGACCAAGAGTATCCAAGCCATGGCAAGTCTCCTAAAATGGCTTGCTACAAATGCCATCAACTGGGACACTGAGTGGCACTCTGCCCTTGGGATTTAAGAGCCTCAAGGTCAAGCACCAAGCCTTCCCTCATGATGGCTCAACAGGACTGAAGCAGCCCACTTCAGCCAGCCCACCTGTCACAGATAACCATCATGGGGCTGGAGCCAAGAGTACAACTGGATGTGGCAGGTAGGTCCAAGAATTTCTTGGTTGACACAGGGGCTATCTACTCTGTCCTGACCTCCTACTTTGGAGCCTTCTCCTCCCAAACCTGTACTATTTTGAGTGTTACAGGAAAAACAATTACAAAAAGATTTACCAGAGTATTTCTATGCTGCTAGGACAGGCAAATATTTTCCCACCAGTTTCTGGTGGTCCCTGAGTGCACTACTCCCTTATTGGGAAGAGATATACTCACTAAACTGGGGACCACCCTTGTGATGGGAGGCTTTTCAGCCCCTAGAGCCCTACAGCTTCTGGTTACTACTGAGGAGCCCATTACACCCTCTCCAGTAGGGAGGGGCCAAAACTATGGGAGGACAAAATTAACCCCCAGGTGTAGGACCAGGGGACTCCAGGATGAGCCCACCAAGCTGAACCAGTCATCATTGTCCTCTGAGATCCCACTCGGTTTCCAAACCAGAAACAATACTCCCTCAGAAGAGAAGCTTGGGAAAGACTACAGCCTCTAATAAATAAATTCCTTGCCTATGGGCTATAGGTCTCCCCATTCAGCGTGTAAAACCCCAATCCTCCCTGTAAAGAAAAAGGATGAGACCTGAAAAATGGTTCAAGATCTCCAGATCATAAATGAAGCTATAGTCCCCCTCCATCCCACAGTACCCAATCCCTATGTAATCTTGAGAGAAATCCCACCCAGTGCCAAGTGGTTTACAATCCTGGATCTCTTTTGCATACCACTGGCTAAAAAAATCCCAATATCCTTTTGCCTTCATATGGGAGGCTCCAGGAGAAAAATAACAACAGATGACTTGGACAGTATTACCTCAGGGGTTCAGAGATAGCCCCCACCGGTTTGGGCAGGCTCTTAGCCAGGATCTCCTAGATCTGGACCTGGGACCTAATGGGAAAATATTACTATATGTAGATGACCTACTAATCTGCTCTCTAAATGAGAAAAATGCCCAACAAGATGCAATTCAGGTTCTAAAGCTTTTGGCAGAGAGGGGATATAAAGTCTCCCATGCTAAGGCAAAGATGGTTGAGACAAAGGTCATTTACCTGGTAGTTCAGATTACAAACAGGTCCAGGAGGCTGTCCTCTGATCCAGTACAAGGAATCCTCCAGTTGCCCTCTCCCACAACTTGAAAACAACTGCAAGCTTTCCTGGCTCTAACTGGGTATTGTAGAATCTGGATACCCAACCATGGTCTAATTGCTCAGCCCTTACATGAAAGCTTGAAGGGACGAGATGATTCAATCCCATTGATGTGGGGAACTCCCCAAAAGAAGGCAGAAAGAAAGAAAGTGAAGTCACTCAGTTGTGTCCAACTCTTTGCAACCCCATGAACTGTAGCTGACCAGGCTCCTCCGTCCACAGGATTTTCCAGACAAGAATACTGGAGTGGGTTGCCATTTCCTTCTCCAGGAGATCTTCCCAATCCAGGGATCAAACCCAGGTCTCCCGTGCTGAAGACGGACTCTTTACCATCTGAGCCACTAGGGAAGCCCAAAAGAAGCAGAGGCTTCTCAACACTAAAAGAAGCGTTTAACTCAGGCACCTTCCTTGAGATTGCCAGACCCAGAAAAAGCATTCCAACTTTATGTCCAAAAAAAGGAAGGAATAGCCATAGGAGTGTTAACTTAAAGGTTGAAACCTGAGCCCCAGCCTGTAGCTTACTTATTCAAGAGGCTCTACCCAACTGCCTGAGGCTGACCTCCCTGCCTTTGAAATCTTGCAGCTATTGCAGTCCTGATAGAAGATGCTTCAAAACTCTCTTTTGGGGCAAAGTAACTATTTTAACCAGCCACCAAGTGAAACAACTCCTGAATGGGAGAAGCCATTTATGGATCTTTGATCAAAGGATGCTAAGATATCAAGTAGTGCTGACAGAAAATCCAGGCCTCACTATATCCCCTTGTGAGGTTCTTAACCCAGCTACTCTCCTACCTACCCCCGAGGGCTCTCTCCCCTTTCACTCTTGCCTAGAAACTTTGGACCAATGGACAAAACCCTGAGAGGGATTGTCAGAAGATCCTCTGACCAATCCTGAAGAAACCTGGTACACTGATGGAAGCAGCTTTGTCTTGGATGGAAAAAGAAGAGCCAGATATGCAGTAGTCTCCAATTTTGAGACCATAGAGGCTAAACCTTTGCCTCCAGGTACTTCAGCTCAATTGACTGACTCGAGCTTTAGAGCTGGGGAACGGAAAAAGAGTAGCTATTTACACTGACTCCAAGTTTTTCTACATGCACATGCTGCTGTTTGGAAAGAAAGAGCCCACTTGATCACCTGAGGGTCCCCAATCAAATACGGTGATCAAATCCTGAGGCTCTTGGAACCAGTCCATCTTCCTGCTGAGGTTTCAGTCTCCCACTATAAAGGACACCAAAAAGGGAGCATGGAAGTGGCACAAGGGAACCTGGCACCCAATCAGGCAGCTAAGAGAGCAGCATTACAGAACAATGACCTAATAGGGGCTACCACCTTACGTCCACAGACTAATATGCCTGAAACTCCTTCATATACTGAAGGCAAGACTCTTAAAGCTGAGAGTGAGGGCATTCAAGACCATATGTGGTGGTTCCAAAAGGAAGGACTCCTTTTCTGCTTGGGAACCTCCAATGGAAGTTGGTTAACTCCTTACATGCCACCACTTATTTAGGGGAGAAGGCCCTCCAAAAGATTACTAAAAAGATCCTTCAGAGAGTAGTCTCCTCGTGTCCCACTTGCCAATTAACCCCCAAGGAGCTCAAAGACGCCAACTGGCCCAGTCCATCCAATGGCGTGGGACCTACCCAGCAGAGGACTGGCAGATGGGTTTCACCTAGATGCCAGTGTCTCAAGGGTATAAAAACCTACTAGTCATGATAGATACATTCAAAGGATGGATTAAAGGCTTTCCAACCTGGACTGAGAAGACTGAGGAGGTGGTTAAAAAAAAAAAAAAAAAAAACTGCTCCATGAAATCATTCTGAGATTTGGTCTGCCCAGGTCATTACAAAGTGACAATGGGACATCATTTACTTCTAAGGTCACCCAAGGGGTCTCTAAAGCATTGGGCTTTACTTATTATCTCCATTGTGCCTGGAGGCCTCAGTCTTCAGGAAAAGTAGTAAGAGCCAACCAATTCTTAAAATCAGTGATAAAAATGATAACCTAGGAGACCTCCCTGAGATTGAAGGAGGCTTTACCAATAACATACTGCCCCTAAGGAACAGGCTGGTCTTAGTCCTTATGAGATGCTATATGGGAGACCTTTTGTTTATGTCAATGATCACTTCCTAGATCCAGCGGTTCAGACTCTCTGGTGTTATACCATGGCCATTGGGCAATTCCAACAAGAAATATGCTTGTAGGGTGTCAACCAGGACCCAGAAGGTTCTAAAGAGTCACCACTATATGCTCCAGGGACTCAAGTCCTAGTTAAAGTCTGGAAAGATGGGTCCCCAATGGCTCAACTCCAGCCCATATGGAAAGGCCCTTACCCTGTAATACTTTCTACCACCACAGCAGTCAAGGTACCAGGACTTGACTCCTGGATTCACTATTCATGAGTCAAGCCATGGAAGAAAACAGAAAAGGACACTCAATACACTGGTGAGCCCCTGGGAGATCTCAGATACCTATTCAGGACTACAAATGAGTGCCATTCTAATGAACACCCCCAAAATAAGTTTCTGGGGATAAGATTTCTCAGGATAGCTCTAAAGAACCAACACAGCTTGGCAGGGGTTGTACTCCAAAATAGACAAGAGATAGATCTCCTGATCCTTGAACAAGGAGGGACTTGAGCCATCTTAAATGAGACATATTGCTTCTGGGTAAATACCTCCAGCTAAGTTAAAGAAAGTCTCACAGTCCTCAAGAAAAACATTCAGATCCTACAGGATCTCAAAGAACGAGCTGGAGAGTTCTCAGGGTGGCTACAGTCTCTCTTTGGGGGATCCTTCTCCTGGTGAGGGGGAATTTGGAGTTGGCTAATGCCCCTACTAATCCTTGATTATCACCATATTGATGCTGCTTATGATTGCTCCATGTATTATCAATTGTCTAACCTGTTCTGTCTCTGCTCAGGTCAACAAGCTACAACATGCAGTACCATTCAACAAGGATATATAAAACTACACCCGACCATGGAAAATATCATTCTCTCTTAGACAGACACCACTATAAGGACTCTGAGGCTTGACACTAGCAAGAGGGGGAGGCCCAATGCCCCTCGACATCCCAGCTCAGCAGGAAGTAGCCAGAGAGACCTCAACATCCCTACTCCCAAAGAATTGGGCCTCCCATCTCTTGAGGGGGTAATGTTAGATAGTTAGAATAGGATAAAGGAGGTCAAAAGACAAAGAAAGGCCCACAAAAATGGATAAAAGAAAATCCTCACACTGAATCCTCGGACTAGAGTGAGAACTTCAGGTAAAACAAACATGTCCCCTTCTCGGCTAGCCCAACTTACATAGAGCAGGCTCAAGGGCTGGGAGGAGACAATTTGCATAAAAGGAAGAAGCCAAGATGGATTGAGGCCTCTCCTTTTGGGTTGGTCTGCCCTCAGCACTCGAGGGTGTACTATCCTTTGCTTAAAAAAACTGAGCTGTAACCAAGTTGTAACACTGGTCCGCCATTTCAAATCTTTGCTGTGGCAAGATAGAACCAAGGAAATTACACACTGCCCGCAACAAAAAACCTGCTGCTAACTTAAGAGTTGAGAGCTGGGACTCTGGGTCAGATCCAAAAACATTTACTGAAAGCCTCATATATACTTTTCAGACTCTGGCAAGGAAAATCAATAGACAAGGCTGGCTGCCTCCATGGAACTGACTCTCTAGCAAGAAGGGAAAGACAATAAACACAGTACAGATGCAGTATATTTCTAAATGTTATACTGCTGGGGGAAAGTAGCAGAGGAGACTAAGGGGAAATTGGGCACAAATGCAGCAGAGGGAGAAGGCAAGCTAGGGCGCAAGAAGTAGTAAGACTTGAAAGGAGACTTGAAGGAGGCAAAGAAGTTGTCCAAGGAAGACATCTGTGGCAAAGGGAATTGGATGGACAGAAAGTTCTAAGAGGTTACATAGTCGAAATCCTGGCTTCATTTACTAGCTATGTGGCCTTAGTGATATCAGATCCTGTGGGGCTCCTGGGAACAAAAGCCTTTCTGTGTCCTTTGTTTCCGTTTGTAGGAAATAGGCTTTATTCAGCCGCCAAGACCTTCCCTGAGTTCCAAAGGGCAGGTTCAAACAGTTGTTAATTAGGGAAGGGAGGGGATGCAGAAATTAGAGAGGAGCAGTGAAGAAATAATAGTGCTGCCTTGGGGCAGGGTCATGGATCCCGCTCAGGGAGACACATAACAATATCTTTGAGCTGTTTTGCCGAGACTGAAGCCCCCACCAGGTGGAAGAAGTTACCTGTATGCTGCCCACAAGCACAGAGACCACAGACCAGTCAGACCTTCACCACCAACCAATCAGAAGAATGTCCATGAGCTGATCACACCCTCCTCTCTGAACCATTGCTATCACCCTCACTACCCGCTCCAGTTTAGGACACAGTTTCAAGGGTTTTAGCCCACTCTGGCCTCCTTTGCGTGGCAAAGCAATAAATCTTTTTTATTTCATCCAAAACTCTGTTTCCAAGAATTAAATCACTGTTGGGTACAGAGGCCCGATTCAGCTTCATTAGGAAGTTATTGAATCTTTCTGAGCCTCAGTTTCCTCATCTGCCAAGAGCACATCATGACAGTACCCACCGCAAAGGGATCTCAGAGCAATTAAAAGTCACCAAAGGCCAGAATAGCAGAGCAAGGATCACAACGAACTCTCATTCCCTCAAAAACAATGAAAATGTGGGCAAAACGATGAAAATCAACTACTTTAGACTCTGACAACTAATCAAGCCACAAAAGTGAAGTTGCTCAGTCATGTCCAACTCTTTGTGACCCCATGGACTGTAGCCTGCCAGGCTCCTCCATCCATAGGAATTCTCCAGGCAAGATTACTGGAGTGGATTGCCATTTCCTTCTCTAGGGGATCTTCCAACCCAGGGACTGGTTGAACCCAGGTCTCCCTCATTGCAGGCAGACTCTTCACCATCTGAGCCACCAGGGAAGCCTAAAATCAACTATCCGAGAGAGACTACTGAACATGAGCAGAAGAGTGGAGCCTGTGGTATTTCAACTTGGGGCTATTCCCATCCTCGTCCCTCCCCAATCAAAGTCCTTGTGGCCAGCAGCCAGCAGCTTTGTGGACAACAAAGAGAGTCAACTGCATGGGGGGCTCCGTTAAAAATGCAACATAGCAAAACTTACAGGATGCAGAAAAAGGAATGTTTAGAAGCAAATTTATAGCTGTAAATGCTTATATTAAAAAAAATTAAAAAAGATCCCAAATCAATACACTAATTTTCCACTTTAAGAAACTAGAAAAAGACAAGCAAACCAAGCCCAAAGCAAGTAGAAGGAAGGAAACAATAAAGTTTAGAGCTGAAACAACTGAAATATAGATTAGGAAAACAATGGAGAAAAGACAATGTAACCAAATGCTGCCTCTTTGAAAGGATCAATAAAGTTGGCAAACTTTTAGCTAGTCAGACTAAGGGGGGGAAAAGACTCATATTACTTAAATTAGCAATAAAAGAAAATAGTTACTGACCTTACAGAAATAATGAGGATAATAAGGGACAACTATAAAAACTATATTCCAATGAATTAGATAACTTAAATAAAATGGTCAAAAACCTAGAAAGTCATAAATTATTGAAACTGGTTTAAAAATTTGATAATCAGAATAGACTTAAAACAAATAGATTGCATTAGTAATTCTTAAACTAATTCAGCAACAAAGCCCAGACCCAGATGACTTGACTAGTGAACTCTTAAAAATATATAAAGAATTAATATCAATCTATACAATCTCTACACAAAAACAGTAGAGGACACTTTCCAACTTGTTCTATGAGGTCTCTAAAGTCCAACCAGTTAGACATCACTAGAAAATCACAGACCAATATCCCTTGTGAATAGATACATTAAGATCCTCAATAAAATACTTGCTAACTGAATCTAACAATATATAAAAAGTACTGTTCACCATAACCAAGTGGGTTTTATCCCAGGAAATACAAGGTTAGTTTAACATCTGAAAGTCAACTAATATAACTAGTATACCATATAAACAGAATAAAGCCTCAGTATCACTAATCATCAGGGAAATGCAAACTAAAACTGCAATGAGATATGGCCTCTCACCTGTGAGGATGACTATTACCAAGAAAAAAAAGATAACAAATGTAGGTGAGAATGTGGAAAAATCAGAAGCTTTGTGCATTGTTGGTAGAATGTAAAATGTCACAGGCACTAAAGAAAACAATATGGATGTTTCTCAAAACAAATTAAAATAGAACTACCATATAATCAAACAATCTCAATCTCTGGGTATATATCCAAAGGAAATAAAAACAGGATATCAAAAAGATGTTTGCTTTAACTCTATGGCTGATTCATATCAATGTATGACAAAACCCACTGAAAAAAAAAATAAAAAATTAAAATTAAAAAAAAAAAGATGTTTGCTCTAAACATGGTTATTGATGTATTATTCATAATAGGCAAGATACAGAAAAACCCTAAGTGTCCATCAACAGATAAATAGACAAAGGTGATATGTGTGTATCATATATATATGATACACACACACACAATGGATTATTATTCAGCCATAAAAAAGAAAGAAATCCTGTCATTTGCAACAACATGGATGGAGTTTGAGCAAATTCTGCTAAGTGAAATGAATCAGATAGAGAAAGACAAATACCATATGATTTCATGTGTATGTGAAATCTAAAAAAGTCAAACTCCAAGAAATAAAGAGTACAGTGATGGTCACCAGGGACTGGAAGGTAGAAGAACTGAGAAGACATTGGTCAAAGGAAAATTGGCAGTTAGAAGATGAATAAGTTCTGGGAAACTAATGTACTCTAGTAGTGACTATAGTTATGACTATAGTTATAGTTGTGACTATAGTTAACAATACTGTGTCACATACTTCAAAACTGCTAAGAAACTAGATCTTAAATGTTCTTACCACAAAAAACAAATGATAACTATATGATGTGATAGGAGTGTTAGCTCAAGGGACAGTGGTAATCACGTTGCATTATTAAAACTTTCAAATCAATACGTTGTTGTTCTTGCCATTGTTGTTTAGTCACTCAGTTGTGTCTGACTCTGTCGTGCCAGGCTCCTTTGTCCACGGGATTCCCCAGGCAAGAATACTGGAGTGAACTGCCGTTTCCTCCTCCAGGGGATCTTCCTGACCCAGGGATTGAACCTGTATCTAAATCTCAAGCACAAAGGAGACTGTTAAAATCATCCATCACTTACCAGCCCTGGAATCTTGGAAAAGTCAGCTCTGAGCTTTAAAGCACCCTCCAACTCTAAACCCAAAGACTGGAAGTCACAGCAAAACAGAAATCAGATCATGTTATCTAGTTGGTCGCCCTGGCCTTTAGGGTCCTGAATTATTTTAGCTTCTGTTAGTCTCATCTTTACTATGGTCCCCTGTGACCTTCTCCAGTTCCTTCAACACCAGCCAGTTTCCCACCTCAGAGCCTTTGAATCCACAGTTTCCCCTGTCTGCATACCCCTCCCACCCTGTCTCCCCTTCATCATTCAGGTCTCAACTCAAATGTCACCTCCTCAGAACTGATCCCCTGTCACCCAAACCAAACACATGCTCTCATACTATTCTCATCAGTCTCTGAAATTCGTATATGTTTTCTTGATTTCCACCAATCTTCTTTACTAAAACACGTTCCACAAGAGCAGGGATGCTCTTAGAACAGGGCCTGGTACTTACGGATTTTCAATAATTACCTGTTGAATGAATGAATGTTCTTAACTGAGTGGGAATCACATCAGCTAAGGGAGGATTCATTTGATACGTTTACCGAGGCTTAGCAGGGAGCTGAATCCTGAGGCCGCAGGCTGGAAAGAATTGATCAGGTACAAGGCAGGCAGGTTACCCTGGCACCAGGCCCCAGGAAGCAGCAGAAAAAGGGTTGCTACAAAGAGAGTTTCAGGACCAATCCCAGACTCAGTCCCTTACCAATGCAACACCCATACAAACACACAAGGACTCACACACACTCCTCCAAACTCTGCCTCCCAAGAAAAACAGCTTAACAGCTCCAGCTCCCCAGATCACAGCCTAAGTTCCCAGACAGGGGGAAAGATCATTCTTTGTAATTACTGCGTAGGAGCTTCCATACGGCACCCTGCTGAGATCAGGGAAGCCATACGAATCTGAACAGACAGCTTATTAAATTATACACTGCAGCAACTCAATGAGCACTTCCAAATGCCTTGATTTTTTTTCTCCCTATTTTTTTCCTATCCATGGGTGTTTTAATGTTTGCTTTCTTCTCTCCACTGTTTAGGATTTCCCTTAGGTGTTCAGAGGACTGCTTTCCTTCTGCCAGCGGCAGTTTTTTATCACCCACCTCCCTGACTCTTTCATGTGGTGTGGGGGATACAGAAAGAGTCAAGTTGCAGGCTGGATCCATCTTCAGAAGTCAGGAGACCCAGAGTCTTGCATCTTGGTTCTGTGTGATCCAGGGCAAGCCAGCGACTTCTCTGAGCTGCAGTTTCCCCATGGGTAAATAGAGATTTTCAGGGAGGGGAACAGTCTCCCTTTACCCCTTTTGAGTTCTTGTGGCTGCACTATTACTAAAGTTAACAATATATAGATTGACAGGAGAAATTTAAAAATTTTTTTAATTGTGCACACAGAAGTCTCATAGAAATGAGACTTTAAAAATGGCCAGGGACACTTCCCAGGTGACTCAGACAGTAAAAATGGCCAGGGACTTCCCTGGTAGTCCAGTGGTTAAGAATCCTATTTCCAATGCAGGGATGCTTAGTCACTTCAGTCATGTCCGACTCTTTGCAACCCCATGGACGGTAGCCCGCCAGGCTCCTCTGTTCATGGGATTCTCCAGGCAATAATATTGTATTGGGTTGCCAAGCCCTCCTTCAGGGGACCATCCCAACCCAGGGGTCAAACTCAGGTCTTCCGCATCGCAGGCAGATTCTTTACCATCTGAGCAACAAGGGAAGCCCCAAGACTCCACATGCCATGGGGGACTTAAGCCCATGAGCCATACCTACTGAGCCTGTGCACCACAATGAGAGATCCCACATGCTGCAACTAAGATCAGACACAGCCAATAAATTTTTTACGTGGCCAAAACAAGCAGCTTTTTTACTTTTTAGACAAACAACGAATTTGTGAGGAATTGACAGGACAAAGAAACTTAGGCTTTAAAGGTTCACTTAGTGAAAAATCTAAACAAAGCTTGGACTTGAGGTAGCAAATTAAAGAAGTAACAAGTTTGTTTACCCAGGCTTTTCAGCCTGAATTTCCCATTTCTGCTTATAAGGGTGTTCTTCTACCTCCAGATGCATGAGATTTAGGTCCTGCTTCCAGGGAAACAGAGAAGAGGGTCAGACCATCCCTCCTGTGTTGGCCATTTTTTAAGTTTAATTCAAAATAATCAATATGCCATTGGAACATATTTGGGGGTGGCCTCCTGAGCCCCAACAGGGTCATAACACAATTAAGTTGCCACTCAGGATGGGACAGAGCTTAGAGGGAATGACATCTATCAGTCTGCTCAGCTGTCATGACCATGTCAGCTGGATCTTTGCCCTTTGTCTAAGACACAATAACTTCACAAGTGCTAAAGAGAAGTGTTAGTCGCTCAGTCGTGTCCAGCTCTTTGTGACCCCACGGAGCCCTGCCAGGTTCCTCTGTCCATGGGATTCTCCAGGCAAGCATACTGGATTGCAGAACCATCCCCTTCTTCAGGGAATGTTCCTGATCCTGGGATCGATCCCCGGTTTCCTGCATTGCAGGCAGATTCCTTACTGTCTGAGCCACCAGGAAAGCCCTGATAAGTGCTATAAAGAAGTCTTCTGCCTCCAGATATTTCTGTAGACAAGCTCCATGGAAGAGCTATTCATTTTGATTAATGGGCATCCCACTTTGAAAATATAAACAGATTTGTAAAAGAATGCTAGCTAGCTACTAGTCATTCTCACTTTAGTGTGAATCTGATTACAAGCATGGTTTTCCTTGAAAGGGCCACATGAGCCCTGCCTGGATAAGGGGATGAATCTTCTGGCAACATCCCTTAGAAGGTATGATAAGACCTTAAAGAAAACTCAAATTCTCTAATATCCAGACTCCTATCCGTAAAATGAGGGTACTGGTAAATACTTCATTGAATCATCATTAGAATTAAATGCGATATAGTTTAAAGCAATTAGCATGAGCTAGCACAGAAAAAAACTTAGTGACTTACCTACTGCTACCATTACTAACAGTAACATCATTATTATTATTATTATTACTACCATTACCACCACCACCCCCCAGGCAGTAACAATCGCCAATAACCAGCACAGCACCTTTAGAATCTTGTTTGCAAAGATATCCATCTTTCAAAGCCTCTTTTCTATCATTAATCCACTGTCATTTAACAGACCCCCCCAAAACTTAGAGTTTCAAAACAAGAGTCATTTATTCCCTCGGGAGATGACTCACCTGTGCATCACGTGGCATCAGCTGGGGTAGCCCAAGTAGGGACTAAAGGACCCACTTTCAAGATAGCTCATTCACACTGCTAGAATACTGGTGTAACCATTGACTTAGCACTCAGCTAGGGCTATAGACTCACTTCCCCTCCCTGAGTTGGCTGGGCTTCCTAGCAGCATAGTGATTGGGTAGGGAGAGTGAACGTATTAAGAACATATGATAGGATTACATTTATATGACTTAGCCTTAAGAAGTCACTTAGACCAGGGGTTTCCCTGGTGGTCTAGTGGTTGAGAATCTGCCTGCCAAAGCAGGGGTCATGGGTTTGATCCCTGGTCTGGGAAGTTTCCGCATGCCACAGAGGAACTAAGCTTCTAGTGCCACAACTACTGAGTCAGTGCTCTAGAGCCCATGAGCCACAATCCCTGAGCGACGAGAGCTGCAACTGCGGAAGCCCGTGTGCCTACAGCCTGTATTCTGCAACAAGAGAAGCCACGGCAATGAGAGGCCTACTCACCACAAGGAGGAGTAGCCCACCCCACCCCTACAGTCACAACTAAAGCCTGTGCCAAAAATAAATAAATAAAAAAGTCCTGGTTCATAAAGACACTAACATTATTTTAAAAAAAAAAAAGTCACAGACCATCACTTGCTCTGTACTCTGTCTACATAGTCACAAAGACCCACCAGTGTTCAAGGGGAGGGGACACAGACTCTACCTCTTGATGGAGAATATTAAGATTCTAGAAAAACACGGACGATGGGAGAATTATTGCAGCCTTCTTTGGAAAATATAACACACCACCCCTCACAGGTGCCACCTCTCAAAATAGTCTTCCCTGACTTTCAAACACAAGAAGCTGTATTCCCTCACTTTGTGTCCAAATTCCTTGCAGCATCCACATTACTCTCAACCTCTTAGCACTTTGTGTTTTTTCTACTGTGCAAAATAATGGCACAGATGATGATAGAAGGAAAAAATAGAGATGTTTCACAATTTGATTCTGCCATCACTATTCAAGCAGATAGTTCTAAAATATAACCTTATTCATTTGGAACCTTTCAAACCCTCAATCTCTTCATCTGTGAAATAAAGAATAATAATAACTACACCACAATAAATTTTTTGAGAGGATTAAAGTAAACAAACCAAACTTCATGAAGCACTTAACACATATTTAGTAATCCTAGCTTCTAAGCCGTTAGCACAAAAATATTAGCTATTATGACAATGCCACAAAGTTGGAATTCATGAAGAAAACAGATTTATCATACCTTCAGAATACACTTATAGCTAGTGAAAATTGAAGGTAGAGAAGATAAGGGGTGGAATAGAAGAGGAGAGATATTTTAAATATTTATGGCACAACTTTTTGAAGCCTTTGACACAGAGATGGGCCTGTATGGCCTCTCCAACGTGGAGTTCTTTGGGAAGGCTGGGGGAGGGTGGTTATCCCAGATGGTGGGGAAGGGCATGAGTGAGCCTAGAGGCTGTGGGCATCAGGGATCCCTGCAGGGCCCTGCCGGGCTCAACCAGGCCACACAGTGAGAAGGACGACGTTCCAGGCCAGTTCCAGCTCTGAAAGTCTGCTCCTCCACTAGCAGAGGTTCTTCGTATTACAGAGAATAGAATCTGACTCTGGAGTCTTAAGTCATAAAGGAAACAGTGAAAAGATGCTAGAGTATCAAAAAAGGCGGGGGGCCTTGGGGGCCTTCTTACTAAAGTGCGGCCAGTATGGGAACTCAGCTGCAGGAGGCACCCGGCCCGTCTCTCCATCCCCCGATTCCAGCCCTCGGCCCTCGCTTTGGCAGCCAGGGAGCAGCGTCCGTGTGGTGGGCGTGGCTGCGGCGAGCTCAGCCCACGGGAAGCGGCCGCTGCGGAGAGTCAGGCAGCCCATACACACCTGTACTCAATCCCGGCTCTGAACGTCTCCATCTCCTCGTCTGTGTATTCCGTGTGGTGCTCAGCTGGGACAATCTCAGCCAACTATCTAAACCAAAGCAGAACCTCAGTGAGGGGCGAACCTCGGCAGTTTGGGCGTTTGAATAAAAAGCAAATTGAGGGAGCAACGTCTCTGTAAGTGGCGCAATTGTGTTCCTTTTTATGGCTAAGTAATATTCCATTGTGTATATGCAGTACGTCTCCTTTATCCATTTCTCTGCTGAGGGACATTTAGCTTGCAACTATACTCCAATAAAATAAAATTTAAAAAAGCAAATGAGGCAAAAAGCAATGGAAAGTGCCAGAGGACAAAGAGCTTCTTCATGGAAAAGGCCCTCACCAGCTTCCCCCTTCTCCCTCTTCATTGTCAACAAAAACTGCCTGCACTCAGTGGGGAGCTGGGGTACCTGGGGAAGAATTTGATCACCAAGATATGTTTCTTTTCTTTTTTTTTTTTTTTTTAATTATTTTTTTTTTATTTTTCAGGGGGTTTTGTCATACATTGATGTGAATCAGCCATAGAGTTACACGAATTCCCCATCCCGGTCCCCCCTCCCACCTCCCTCTCCACCCGATAAGATATGTTTCTTATTTATCTACCACGTGCTAGACAGCGTTCTCGGGCTTCAGAAATAAATATACTCTGTGTTTCACACCAGACAATATGCTTAGTGGTTAAGATCCCAACTGGGAAAGATAGAGATCAGGGTTCAGATTCCAGTTCTCCCTCTTCTGTGCTGTGTAACCTTGCCTATGCCTCCTCAAGCTGCAGTGAAATGTGGCTAATAATTGAGCTCTGTTGCCCCTTATACGTAAAATCTCAGGCCTTCAGTGAGCATTATCCCACATAAGAGTCAAAGCAACCTTATAAAGAAACATTCTTAATCCTATCTTATAAATAAAGAACTTGAGACTTTGTTTATGTAACTTACTCAAGAAAAACATATATATCAAGAGGAAGCATGAAGATTCAAACCTAGATCACTCCAATTTTTTTTTTTTTTTTTTTTTGGCCATGCCGTGTTGCTTATGAAATATTAGTTCCCAGACCAGGGATTGAACCCAGGCCCCCAGCAGTGAGGGTGCAGAGTCCTTACTACCAGACTGCCAGTGAATTCCCCAAGACCACTCCAATTTTAGACCACATATTCTGTCCACAGATCCAGTATCAGTCAATGTTGGTTCTCTGTGACTTCAGCCATGCAATGTCCATTTAAAACAAAACAAAACAAAACTTCAATCAGCAAAACAGGGCAGTGTCCCTCATGCCATCTTAAAAAATAATAAAGTACTACATTTCGTTCTTGCCCTAAGTAAAACTAAATCTCTCCCAAAGTGTCAGATGTATTACTAATTACACAATTACATTATGCAGTCGTGTTGGTAATAAAATTCTTGGAGTGCTTTCAGCAAATTTGAGTTTGGAGAAAATAATGGCTTGCTTTAAAATTATTTACTAAATTAAGCAATTCTTTACTCAACATTGTTTTTAATAATTCAAGAACAGGATGTTTTATCATGCGCACTCCCCAAAACCCAAGTTTTTAAAGAAAAATCCATTCTTATTAATATGCACTCAGTTGCTCCAGTAAGGTATTTTTTAAAAAATATTTAATATTCCTGCTTTGTCATGCAGTGGAGAGATTTTCACCCTTTCTATTCTCTCAACTGAGATTAGGTTGTATCTTCCTCCTGCCCCCAGAATTGACAAAGCTGGGGAGAAAAGGCCACAGTTTCATCTACTTCCCTCAGCAGGTAACCACAGATGTTTGCAAATCCTTGGTAGGGTCGGGGGGTGGGGGGAAATGCCATGACAGAAATTTTGACTCCTTTCCAAAGATAACTGAAACATCTCCCATGCCACATGCTCTCTTGCAATGTGACATTGTCACCCCCTCATCAAGAAGTGGAATCTACTTGATTGCCTTGAATATTCGTGGGCCTGTGACTGCATGGACCAGTAGAATATGGTACAAGTGAAGGGAAGTAGGCTCAGCCCTTACCTGGCCTGGCAGCTTCTGCTTCCTTCCTCTTGAAATACTCATCCTGAGATGCTCCCTCTCAGGATACAGCCACCATGCTGTGAGACACCCAACCATCAGAGACACCACGTGTGGGCACTCTAGCTGACAACCAGCCTCAAGTGCCAACATGTGAGAGAGCCATCTTGGATATCCCGTCCACTCCAGATGCTTGCAGTCCTAGCTGCCATCTGAGCATAAGCAGCCTCAAGCAAGAACCACTCCGCTGAGCCCGTTCAACCCACAGAAACATGAGAGTGGATAAGTGTTTGTTTTAAGACACAGGACTTCGGGGAGGTTTGTTATGTGGCAATAGATAGCCAGATACCTCACTTCCAATTAGTCATATGTGTGAACCAAGGTGAGATTTGTCCATTAAGTTAGTGATGAGTCTCCACGAAGGCACAATTAAAAATTTCTTGCTCTTCTTTGGACCTCTGTTTTTCCATCTATGAAACACAGAGGTAGGGCTAGATCAGGGTTATAGCCCAGAGGTCATCGTGGAAGTCAATATTCAGAGCCAATTCAAAATATTAGAGAAATATTAGAGGAAAATCTGATGGAAGCTGCACATTTACCTGTGATAAAGTCACGCTAGATAGCTAAAACCCAATTCCCCTTGTTTTTGGCTGCCGTGATACAACCTGGTGTGTCAACACTGTTCCCTTCTGCTAGTCAGAAGCTGTTTAGCAGTCACATATGGCCTTGATGGCTAGAAATGAAATAAAGAATTAAATGCTGCTTAATTCATGCAGTTTGCTCAACATAAAAAAAATTTCAAAACACGAACTTCCTTGCTGAAAAGAAGTCCTCAAGGATGGAAGAAAACAGTAATGCCTAGGCTGTGCCACCTGTAATAACACT
Source organism: Muntiacus reevesi (assembly GCF_963930625.1). Classification (NCBI taxonomy): domain Eukaryota; kingdom Metazoa; phylum Chordata; class Mammalia; order Artiodactyla; family Cervidae; genus Muntiacus; species Muntiacus reevesi. The sequence continues at coordinate 242,703,549 of NC_089249.1, forward strand.
AATAGCTACCATGTATTGACCACTTACAATGAGTCAGGCTACGTGCTATGCTACCTGTGTTGCAAGTATTAACTCATCTAATCCTTCACATAACCCATGAGGTGATCCTTCACAAATCCTTCACAAAACCCCCCATTTAACAGAGGCAAAAACTGAGGCAAGAGGGACAAACTATGTTGTGTAAAACCGTACAACTAATAAGTGGCAGCACCAGGACTCAAATCCATCAAATTTCTAAGTTTGCAAAATGCTGATTCCCAAAAATTCTGTATTTGTGTGTAACCCAATTAAATACCCAAAGACTGTTCCTTCCACTTCCTTCCTCTTAGACAATCCATGTTAGGAGGGCCATTGGTGTTTGAATAAGAGTACAGGTCTTTGTCATGGCATGAAGAAGTAGGCCTGGGTGTTTCATGAGATGAGTTGACATCACTCAGGAATGAGCTCTCACACACTGTTTGGGGCAGGGGATGGAGTGTGCAAATGGGTACCAACCCTTTGGAGGCTTGTCCCAACATTTAATAATGCTCAAGATGTAGCCTCACCATGTCCCAGCAATCCCTTTCCTCAGCAATATGCCCCAGAAAAACTCACGCACATGTAACAAGGAGGGACGTACATGGAAGTTTGTCACAGAGTGTTGGTTACAACAAAATGCATAGAAGCAAACTTAACATCCATCAACAGGAAAATGGAAAAATAGACTGTATATTACTGTCATTCAAGGTATTACTATATAGTAAACTAGAACTAGGTCAACTAGATCAACTCAACTAGATCAAATATGAACTACATATTTCACTATGGATAAGCATCAAAACAGTATTAAAGGGGAAAAGCAAATTGTGGAATGATACATACAGTATGATGCCATTTCTGAAAAGTTATATAATATGAAAAATTTCTGCACATTGTTTAGGCTTACATATATATGCAGAGAATACCAAATGAACTTTTTGGTCAACCCAATAAAAACATTACAGGAATATTAAACACTTCAGTCATGATCATGGTTAGCTCTGAGATTAGATGAGAATGGAAAAGACCACATAGGAGTTTGGCATTTATTTGTAATATTTAATTTCCAAAACTTGGTGGTAAACACATGGTGTTCATTATATTGTCAATTCACTTAGGATACTTGGAAGATTTCATTATTTTTTAGTTCCTTAGAGACTCAACTTCCACACCATATCCAGCCTTTCAGCCTTTCCTCTGGTTAGCCATTTCTCCCTGTGCCCCCCCCATCCCCCGCCAAACCCCTAATCTGAGTCTCATGCTTCCTTTCAATAAACAGATGCTATTTGCTTCAAGCTTAAAATGCAAATAATCCTCAGATGGCTTGCATTTTAAAAGAAGACCCTAATAAGAAGGCCTTTTAAGACCTGAAGACAGAAGGTTATAATGGTGGAATGATTCCCATTCAGTTCAGTTCAGTCACTCAGTCGTGTCCAACTCTTTCCGACCCCATGGACTGTAGCACACCAGGCTTCCCTGTCCGTCACCAACTCCTGGAGCTTGCTCAAACTCATGTCCAGCAAGTCAGTGATGCCATCTAACTATCTCATCCTCTGTCGTCCCCTTCTCCTCCTGCCCTCAATCTTTCCCAGCATCAGGGTCTTTTCCAATGAGTCAGTTCTTCGCATCAGGTGGCCAAAGTCTTGGAGTTTCAGCTTCAGCATCAGTCCTTCCAATGAATATTCAGGACTAATCTCCTTTAGGATGGACTGGTTGAATTTCCTTGCAGTCCAAGGGACTCTCAAGAGTTTTCTCCAACACTACAGTTCAAAAGCATCAATTCTTTGGCCCTCATCTTTCTTTACAGTCCAACTCACACATCCATACATGACTACTGGAAAAACCATAGCCTTGACTAGATGGACTAGAGACAGAAATATCTCTGCTTTTTAATATGCTATCTAGGTTGGTCATAGCTTTTCTTCCAAGGAGCAAGTATCTTTTAATTTCATGGCTGAAGTCACCATCTGCACTGATTTTGGAGCCCCCAAAAATAAAGTCTGTCACTGTTTCCATTGTTTCCCCATCTATTTGCCATGAAGTGATGGGACTAGATGCCATAATCTTCACTTTTTGAATGTTGAGTTTCAAGCCAGCTTTTTCACTCTCCTCTTCCACTTTCATCAAGAGACTCTTTAGTTCTTCTTCACTTTCTGCCATAAGGGTGGTGTCATCTGCATATCTGAGGTTATTGATATTTCTCCTGGCAATCTTGATTCCAGCTTGTGCTTCATCCAGCCCAGCATTTTTAAGTCTCCACTCAAATTATATTCAGTCATTTTAGAAATATTTTCTGAGCACCTACTAAGTTCCAGGGATCAAAGGCTGCCTTGTTGCACATCTCCAGGGTAGGTGGTGCCCCTGTAGTCGTGGTGTGGGCCCCAGAGCTGAGGGATACAAGAGTAAAAAGCATGAACGGGCATGCTGTACTGGCACAAGTGACCACTCCAAATAGAATGAGAGTATATTCCAACAAGGATGATCTCTGTTGTCCAGCTGCCTCATTTACCCAACAGAGAACGAGGCCCACAGATGGGGCTCGAGTTGTCTAAAGTCCAGAGCAGATTGGGGCTGAGGACTCAGATCTCTGGACTCCAATCCACTGCTCATTCCTCTGCCCTATACCATCTCCTTCCATAAGGATGTCCTTGAGCAGAGTGGACAGATGGAATCAACAAATAAAAAGGAGAAAAGAATTCCCTGTGCTCCTTTCCTTGAAATAAGGCCACTTTTCTCTCACTTTCTTTCACCATCTCCCCTGGCTTTCAATCAGCAGGTGCTAAAAGGGTACAATTTATTCCAATCCTTTCACACCCTCACTGTGCATCCAGTGTTACCATGAATCATCCACTCTACAAAATAAGCATCTATCCCTTTGTAGGAAGACTCAGCCAGATGAACAGCTCTCCTAGAAGCAGGCTGGGAGATGGGGAAACAAAGGCATGAGAAAAAGAGAAGAGCCTAGAAGGCTGCATTCTCATGCCAGCCCTGTCATTCACACACTGGGTAAGCTTGGACCGGTCTCTACACTGCCTAGACCTCCACTTCAGCACAAGGTTATAAGATAACAGTGTCCTGGCTTCCATCTACAACAAATATCACCAACAGGGGTTTACAGCTCTGAGTCATACACACAACAGAACCTAATTATCACTAGAGAGTCCTCCTGAACGTAGGTCCTAGAAAGCAACAGAGCAGGTCATGGCCATCTGTGACATGTGATCTTCTTTATTGGTTCCCCATTCTTCTGAGAGTCATATCCTGATTTCTCCTCTGAAAACCAGTCTCCTTCACTCTCAGCCAATAGGCTTTGGAGAGGATTCTACTCCTGATCCACACAGAAGTCACACTCTAACCCAATCAAACCCTCCTGTTCCCCCTTGATATAGTGATAGGTTCAGGAGTGGACATCTACCCCAGAAGAGACAGTGAGAGAAACTATATTTTGCTGGGAATGCTGGCATGAGAGTACACGCTCTTCCCTGCTGGATATAAAGCTGAGAAGTAGGTCTTGAGTTTTTGCTCTCATTTTGGACCCTGAATGCAAGCTTAAGCAGCAGAAAATGGAGCCAAGAGATGGAGGGAATAAACTGGTCCCCAGTGACATTATATGAACCTCAGTATCAAACCATCCCTGAAACATCCCTATACCTGGATTTTAAATGATCTGAATTATTAAGTTTTCTTTTTTAGTTACTTGTAAGATGAATTTTCTGTCACTCACAATTGAAAGAATCCTGCATGACACACAGTCCCACACAGGAAGGTTATCAGGCCTCTGCTTGATTAGCCTCAGTGACGGGGACCACTATATCTCTGAGTATTTCTTCCAAGCTTATTTTCCCCCTGCCTCTCCAAGCTACTCCAAGGGAGACATCCAGGGGCAGCTCGAAGAATAGAGAGAAAATAACAGATGTGAAGAGTAAGACCAGCCATAGCTTCAGGGCTGGCTGACATTTATGGGAAGTGTTAAATCACTAGGGTCTTCCAGGCTGTTTAATATCATCTATTGATTTGCTTTTGTTTCCCTGAAGGGAAGAAGGATTTGACTAACAGCCAATGTTCCCATGAGAGAAAGTGCCAGGAGGGTTTTACTCAACACAGAAGAATGAAAAGCCAGGAAAGAAAAGAAAAAGGGAAGAATGATGGCTTGTGAGATTGGAAAATAATATGTACTTCACTGAGGCTAACACGGCCCTGAACAAGCAGGTGAGGAGGTGAACTTTATCTTGGGCATCTTGCCACTTCCTCTAATAGCATCCATAATCTCTTTCCTACCTCACTGCTCCTCCCCTCAAGGGGGTACCATCTTGATATGCCCAGAAAACAAAGGTTATTAGAGTTGTTATTAAGTATTTTTCACACATTCAATACTTGGTCCATTCATACCGTCTCTCCTCTATCTAATAAGTATTTGTTAGATGTCTGTTATCTTTTTTAGTGTCATTGTTCATTTTAGAACACAATTTGAATTTATAATTAAATTGGTAATTATAATGTAAATTGCTAATCCTTTCTCTCTCTGTGCACTTCTGATCCTCACAACATCCCCACATAATGAGCACCACAGAGACTGTTCTACTGGACGTGGAAAGGGAGCCAGGGTGTCTGCTGTATCCCACACCAGGTGCAGTGCCCAGTCGTTCACAAATGAATTAGATGAACATCCTTTTCACAGAGTAAGGAACAGAAAGGCAAAGAGAAGAAGCACCAGTCCAAGTAAAATTCAGGTCGATCAGAACCCAATTTCTTAACACTTCCTTAACCTGGTACCTCTGCTCCAACATCCCCTGCCATACTGCCAGAACTCCACTCCACCGGTGCCTGTCTGCCTGGCTGCAGTTTCATAAAGAGCTACAAGTATGTCTGGGCTTCCTTTGTGGCTCAGCTGGTAACGAATGTACCTGCAATTCAGGAGACCCAGGTTCGATCTCTGGGTTGGGAAGATCCCCTGGAGAAGGGAAAGGCTACCCACTCCAGTATTCTCCACCCTGGAGAATTTCATGAACTGTATAGTCCATGGGGTTGCAAAGAGTCGGACACGACTGAGTGACTTTCACTTTCACCATACATTCTGTTTACCAGTGAGAGACTTGAAGCTCAGAGATAGCTGCAAGATCACGTAGCTGCCACTTAGCAAAGTCTGAATGTGAGGGTAAGTCTCTCTTATCCTCCCTCCTCCCACCAGAGCCTGAACTAACCAACAGACAGGAAAAAAAAAATCATAATTCCTGGGGTAGACAGCCCTTGACTTCCTACATGCTTCATTTCTTTTCTTCTGTAAGAAACTTGCTGTGTGTGTAACTTTGGGGAAACCACTTAGTCTGTCTTGGACTGAGTCTCTGTATCTCTAGAAGTGAGTAGCTGAACTGGAGCTCTGTGCTCTTGAAGTGCCTTTCCAGCCCCAACATCCCAATACCAGGTGCCTTCCTTCCTCTAATGCCCAAATGCCTCTCTGCCTTTTGGGGATGGAAAATAACATTGTAAAAGTGAAAAATATCTAGTGTTGCCCCTTCTCAGAAATCCTTAAACGAGGTTGAAGCATTTTGATATAGGAAATCCCAGAATCCTAAAGAGCCCAGAGAATATTCTAGGTACAAGTTGATTATTTTAAAAATGTAATAGCTATCACTTATGGAGACACTCTGCTGAGAATTCAGCATAATGTTCCATTGATTCCTCAAACAACCCTGTAAGATATGGGCTGTGTTATTCACATTGTACAGAGGAAAAAACTGAAGCACAGGGTGGTTAAGTAATCTGTTCAAAACTACACAGCTAGTAAATGGTGAAGCTGGACTTAGAATTCAACCAGGCTTTACTCCAAAACATCTCTTAGAAATCTTCTCACCCAAATGTCCAACCCAGAGCAGAAATTGTCTCAAAACATCCTACTTTACAGGCTCTTCCTGAAGACCTGCAGTAGTGAATAATTTCTAAAATACGCATGCTCTTAGGAATGGAAATCAGAACTATAGCCTTGAGCTCAATTAAAGAGAGAAGGGAGGTAAGTAAGAGTGCTCCTTTCTGAAGTGGTCCAGCAAAAGTAGAAGTAACTCTGGCTTCCCCTTTGTGTTATATCTTCTTGTAGGGAAAAAAAAGTACTAAAAAAATGGAAATACTTTTTAAGAGTACCAGTGTCTTGTGCAATGTCAGGATTAGTCTAATCAATGATAAAGACCATCAGGATGACCATCGATTAACCAGCACATTAGACTGCATTTCTTGCCTCCAAACAGAGACAGATGTGATGGTAATGATTCCTATAGCAGCAACTTGGACAGGAGAGCAGCTGATGGAAGAATCTTGCCTTAGAGAGCTAGTCTTCCCATCCTCCCCTCACCTTGGAAAACCTGTACATCACTATGACTTGCTGCTCTCTCTCTCTCTCTCTCTCTCTCTCTCTCTCTCTCTCATCTCTACCTGACCAAGTCCTCTGAGGTCCAGATAGTTCCAGTTCCTGCTGTAAACCTTCCCAGAGTTTCCAGCTCCCACATGCTTAACTCTTCATTGCATTTGATTCTCTTGTAGAATAGTTTTACCTCTCTACCAAAGACTGTATGGTTCTAATTCTACTCAGCAGCATGACCTTGGACTAGTCACTTTTTCTCCAAGAACCTCTGTTGTTCATCTGTAACAGAGTGGCTGTATAAAGAATAGAAGATCAGTTTCTATCTCATGAGCTTCTTCCACTCTTTTGCTAGTGGCTGTCTGGAAGTGCAGTGCTAGGAAGGACAGTCAAGATCGATTGATGATGTCTGCCATGGGCATAAGCAGGGTTAGAAGCTACCTCTCTGCTATGCTGTATCCATCCATGGACTAAAAGATACCTGAGGTTCTTCTGCTCTGACAGTTCATCATTTCTCTTCTTTTATATCCACAATATTAGGAATACATTCAATCAGATTTTATCAAATTTTTCCAACAAAGGATTCCAAATGTCAGAAGTGAATTAACTAACACATACTTTTAGCAGACAAATAGAATGAAGATACAGATAAAAGCATGATTACAGGGTCTTTATCAGGTCAGCCCCTGCAAAGCCAACTGGATTATATTTCCTATCTTTGGTTGCCTTGAATTTGCCTTCAATATTCTTTAACAAACCTTCCTTTATCTGAGTTAGACTGAGTGGACTGCTGTTGTTTGTGACCAAATTAATTCCGCCCTTACCAAGAGCCTACTGGAGTCACCATTTACTGAGCCCTTACATGTATAGGCACTGTACTAAGAGCTAGACTTAATTTCATATAATCCCCATTGTAATCCTATGAAGCAGGTATCATTACCTCCATTTCATTCCACACGTGGTGAAACTGAGATCCAGAGAGGTTATGTCACTTGCTCAGGTCACTTGCTCAGGTTCGTAAGTGTCAGAGCCAGGATTTGATACAATTTGGCCTAACCACAAGGCCTGTGTTCCTAATCTCTATATTTGCAAAAACAGTCTCCAAATTTTATCCCCATTCATTTTAACCTTTAAAGGAAGAGGGGGATTCTGAGACCGATCAGTACCACAGAATATGTCATGTCGCTTCCACGACCTGACATGCTTTAGGGCACAGTGCCATAGACTCCTGAGGATACCTGGTGTCAGCTGGAAATTCAGAATATCAAACAGGTGAATCAAAAATAATTCATGAAGGGCTATTCTGACATCTTTTCCAAGAGCAATTGCGCAGCTTCCTGAAACTGCCAGCTCCCCCAGGTTGGTGACCTCAGGCACAAACTCCTCTTCAGGAGTCCACACCCAGCTATGGGCAACCTGACTTCACTTGCTGCAGAAGCAAACTCCTGGCTTCAAACCCTGTTTCCTTTCTCAAAACACCTTTCTTCTTCCAGAAAGGTGTCCAGAATTATTTCATGCACTTATTTATTTGGGAGTGATTTAGAAGTGGAAATACGTAATTCCTTCTCTCATTTTTTAATCAAGAGTTTGATTTTAAGACATCAAGTTGGTGAACTGAGCAATAAAACCATGCCTAAGAGTGGAGAAATAGAATTCTATTAATGAGTGCCTTCAAATTAATCTGAGAAAATTTCCAACATGAAAATGTACCTCTTAACACCCTTATCTTTGGGGGCTCATGCACCTGCCTGTGGAAGAGATTTACACTTGCAAATTCTAAGCTCTAACAGAGTAATATTTCTGCTTCAACCAAGCTTCAAGCTGTTCTTAAAAAAAGGAAGAAAAGACTTTGTTGTATTTGGCATTGAGATTTGTTCAGTGCAAGGAGGTGGTATTTGAAGGGATGAGGAAAGAAGGCATATTTAAGGATAAAAACCTCGAAGGAATGATTGTTCAGCGGATTTCAGAACAGATCCCATGGGAAGAAAGACTTTTCTATTTCTGCACATTTAGTTGGTTGTTATTGCTTTGTTTGGTAGGGCTGAGTTTGGGTTTGACCAAAGAAGTTTGCTTATTCCCTCCAGGTTTAAGTAGAAAAATAAATAAGAACTACAGGACAATTACAGATGTTTGTTAAAGATGTACCATATGCCAGGCACTGTGTTAAACTCTCTCATTTGTATTAATGTTATTTCATTTAGCTTTAATCCTCTAAGCAACCCAAGAGTAAAGTCCTGTTATTACCATTATTTTACAAAAGATGCAAATGAGAGATGGGTAGAGTAAAGAACTTCCCCAAAGTCACACAGAGAGTAAGTGGCAGAACTGGGACATTCTGAGCCCAGAGGCCGCCCTCCCAGTCACTGTATGATATGCCATGTGGAAAAGTCCCCTAGGCCCCAGAGCTACAGTCCTGACCAAGATCACCTGTGCCAGCCCTGGAAAGGAGCTTTTGGGCTCCAGAGTGAGGATGCCTGCTCTGTTATTCCTTATTCTTCCAAGGACCCCACAAAATCAGGGTCCTTTATGGCTGAAAGAGATCTGAAAGATAATCTACTCCTCTTCCCCGTTCCATTTTACCATGAGGTCACTGAGGTCCAGAAAATCAAAAATAGCCTATCCAATATCACAAATTTTCATGTACAAATGTGAGAATTAGACCATATAGAAAGCTGAGCACCGAAGAACTGATGCTTTCAGATTACGGTGCTGGAGAAGACTCTTGAGAGTCCCTTGGACTGCAGGGGGATCAAACCAGTCAACCCTAAAGGAAATCAACCTTGAATATTAATTGGAAGGATTGATGCTGAAGCTGAAGCTCCAAGACTTCCAATGCAAAGCGCCAACTCATTGGAAAAAACTCTGATGCTGGGGAAGATAGAAGACAAAAGGAGAAGGGAGTAGAAGAGTATGTGATGGTTAGATAGCATCACCGACTCGATGGACATGGATTTGAGCAAACTCCGGGAGAGAGAGTGGAGAACAGACAAGCCTGACGTGCTACAGTCCATGGGATTGCAAAAAGTTGGACATGACTTAGCAACTGAACAAGGTCAAAAGCAAGAGCAATGCCTTCAGGACCATCCTTTCCTCACTGCCACGTCTCTTCTGCCACCTCCACCATCCTCTTCCACCTGGGACTGCCAATTACAGCACATCTTTGTTCAGTGGTACTTCTCCTACACCCACCTTGCTCATCAAATGATCCATCCAGCATCTCAACACCACAGGGTTCAGCTAGTTAAACTCTGTTAAGTTGAAAAATTGAAAGAATCCTTCCTAGAGTGTCAGAGTAGGAAAGCCTCGAACACATAATCTTATCCATTCCCCTCATTTAAAGATCAGAAACAGTGTCCTATTGAAGATAAGGAACTTCACAGTGTCCATGAATCTTAAGGAGTGTGCAGATTTGCAGTAGAGGAAGAAGATGAATTCGAAACTCTTCTTAAATTCATGTTTTTATGTTGAAACAGAGAATGAAATTAAGCTTTGTTTTGTTACTACATAATGTGCAAGTTGGCACTGGTTCCCTTTGTCTGAGGTCAAGAGGTCACTTATTATTGAAAGTATGTGATGGATCCAGAAAGAAGGATGGAATTACACAACCCAGAAGAATCAAAAGCAGGACCCCTCTTGCTTTCTCAGTCTTAGAGTATTACAGCGTATTGAAATTTGCCTGCTTCAGAATGTCACTAAGATTGATAATTTAAAAAAGAAATGACTGTCAAATAATGGAATATTTATACAACTTTGTAATGAGGTAGGAAGTAATCATGAAAATCTTGAGTGCCCCACTGAGATAAGCTGATTATTTTATGGAAAAATATTTAAGAGTTGTTGAAATTAAAGCTAAGCTACTAACTTTTTTTATTTAAAAAATTAGAAGCTTCCCAGTTTGCTTTAAAAACAACAACAACTTTTGCTATGGAGAGATCATTTTGAAAACAGATGTCAGAAATTTTTCTCTACTGTATTTTCTAAAATGAATAAATAAAGTAGAATAAAAACTCTACTTCCTAACCTGTTCAAAACTCTTTCAAATGAAGAGTTTCAGTGGTTTCACCACAGCTTTAAAAATAAACCAATTAACTGACATCTAAGGAGATAGATATCTATTAGCTGAATTTCAACCAAAATCTTTACATAAAGTGGTGGATAGAAATTTAAAATGAACATCATGATTTACAAAGTACATCCAATTATATTCTTCTGTTTGGATCAATGCATCTCTGGCAGTATCTTTTTGATTTTGATAGTCAGTAAAAGTCAAGTATCAAAATGAATTGAACTTGGACAAGAATTCATAAATATTAAAGTCTGAAACCAATTTAAAAAAAAATCATAGTGAAACATATCAACCACATTGATCTCCCTAAAATATTAATAATACATAACCATGCTATATGCCATATGAATAATTATATTTAACTGAAAGCAAAGTGGGTTTTGTTTTTATTTTTAAATGCTTATTTCCACTCATGTTTTTAAAGTTTCTATTTATTGCATGTTTTATAATGTACCAAATACCTAGTACAGTAGAGTTTGAATATAATTTTAAAGTAAATGCAATAGCAATTTACTGAGAAGCAAACTGACCCAAAAAGTTTGGAGGTTTCTGGTCTTAAAACTCACAGCTAAAGGCTTAGAAACCCAGGGCCCAGTGGCACTCCTGGCCTCTAGTTCTTCTTGCTAGAGTCAGAGCAGCTCAGATTCAGGTGCCAAGTTCTTGCTATGGCAGCAGACAGATAAGAACAACTAAGACTTCTGAGCTCCCTGAGTCCAGAGAAAACCCCAAGAGTCACCCTCCAGCCCTATCTCAAGTCTAACAGGCTATAGGCTATTTGGAAAGCTTCACAGAGTTTGAAATTTTGTGCCAAGCTGGTATCCAGTCATGTTAATCCTCTCCTTGAAAAATCTTCAAAATTTTCCCGTTGTCCAAAATTTACTCATTTTCCACTGGGTTTTCCTTATAAAATATGGAATAAATTTTATAAGAGGAAATTGGTTCAAGACTTTGAGGTACCCAACGGAAGTATTGTTGTTGTTTTAGCCACTAAGTCATGTCCGACTCTTTTGCATCTCCATGGATTGTAGCCCACCAGGCCCCTCTGTCCATGGGATTTCTCAGGCAAGACTACTGGAATGGGTTGTCATTTCCTTCTCCAGGGCATCCTCCCAAGCTAGGGATCGAACCCATGTCTCCTGCATTGGCAGGTGGATTCTTTACCACTGAGCCAATAGGGAAGCTCAGTGAAAGTAAGGTAACCATTAAAATAATGAGGGAGACATATAATTATTGATATGATGTAGAATTAAATCCATGATATAGCATAAATCAAAAAAGCATGTGTATAGGATATGTACAAAACATACACTCAGAATAGCTCCCCTCCACACACACACACACACGGTTCTAGTTGTTATTTCTGAGTGATGGGTTTAGTTTTCTTATTGCTCATCTGTATTTTTTTTCTATTGCAAACTTGCATTACTCGTGTAAAAAAAAAAGTTGCTTTTTATAATTGAACTGATCCAAAGACATTTTCACTGCACAGTCCCTAGTCAGGGTTTTATTTGCAACAATGAGATTGGCAACAATGTCCCCTTACCATAGGAGAGTAGTTTTGTTTTAAAAGCGCTTTAGTCCCTATCTCCTTCAGCCTTTACAACACAGTGATATTCTTAAAGCACCATCTTAAATTATCTCTCCCCTGCTCAAAACTTTTTCTAAGCCTATCCACTAGTTCAGCAAAAAAATGTCCAAAATCATTTGTATGACCTTCAGAACGTTCGTAATTAGGCATCCTACCATCACAGCTCCATTTCCTTCTGCTTCTCACTGCCATGCATATTCTGTTCCCAAATTCACCACACACTTTCCTCCTTTTTGTATGTTTTCCTCTTTAGAAAGCCCATTCTATATATTCTTCTTTCTAAATTCCTGTGTTGCTGAAAACACAGATCAAATGTTTCTCTACTGAGAAATCATGACATAGGCATTTTATACTCCCTATCCTCATGACCTATTCTTTCATTTTTCTAACATGTTTTTCTGAGAGGAGAGTAAAACTCTCAATTACAAAGGCCTTGCTTATTCAATTATGAATTTCCAAAAGCAAGCACAATTCCTGGCACATAGGAGGTACTCAATAATTAGTAGTTCTTTTAAGTAAAAGAAAGACACTCCCTGCACAAGACATAGAGAAGAAAAATTGGATCAAGGTAATGATAAAAGTGAAAGAGGCGAGTGAAAAGGTTGGCTTACAGCTCAACATTCAGAAAACTAAGATCATGGCATCTGGTCCCATCACTTCAAGGCAAATAGATGGGGAAACAGTGGAAACAGTGACAGACTTTACTTTGGGGGGCTCAAAAATCACTGCAAATGGTGACTGCAGCCATGAAATTAAAAGACGCTTACTCCTTGGAAGGAGAGTTATGACCATATAAATATATGCTATATACATATAGCATATTAAAAAGCAGAGACATTATTTTGCCAACAAAGGTCCATCTGGTCAAGGCTATGCTTTTTCCAGTGGTCATGTATGGATGTGAGAGTTGGACTGTGAAGAAAGCTGAGCACTGAAAAATTGATGCTTTTGAACTGTGGTGTTGGAGAAGACTCTTGAGAGTCCCTTCGACTGCAAGGAGATCCAACCAGTCCATCGTAAAGATCAGTCCTGGGTGTTCATTGGAAGGACTGATGCTGAAGCTGAAACTCCAATACTTTGGTCACCTCATGTGAAGAGTTGACTCATTAGAAAAGACCCTGATGCTGGGAGGGATTGGAGGCAGGAGGAGAAGGGCACAACAGAGAATGAGATGGCTGGATGGTATCACTGACTTGATAGGCATGAGTTTGAGTTAAACTCCAGGAGTTGGTGATGGACAGGGAGGCCCAGCGTGCTGCAATTCATGGGGTCACAAAGAGTCGGACATGACTGAGCAACTGAACTGAACTGAACTGAATCTCCCTAAGAGACCTGACCAGACTTGATACTGGAAACAAAATGTGACAAGACAGACCAAAGAAGGGAAAAAAAAATATCTGGCAGCTGCTATGTTTGAGCCATCCCATCCAATCAAGGTACTTAAAGGTGTCAACTTCTCCAATGGTTTCTACGCTCTGACGACAGTCAGGAACTGGATCTTTTTCATGGAAGTTTTAAGTCATGACTTGGTGGAAGCTTCCTATGGTCCTGAAACCAACTCTCATCTATCCATTTCTCTGCACTCACCCCATAAGGAATTACTGGTGTCCAATAGCGGACTTCCCTGATAGCTCAGACAGTAATAAATGTGCCTGTAATGAAGGAGACCTAGGTTTGATCCCTGGTTCGGGACGATTCCTTGGAGAAGGGAATGGGTACCCACTCCAGTATTCTTGCCTAGAAAATTCCATGGACAAAGGAGCTGAACCTGGCGGGCTACAGTCCATAGAGTCACAATGAGTTAGAGACTAACACTTCATTTCACTTCTATAATAGCATTGTTCTAGGCTTTAGATGAGAAACACTGTGGTCAATGAGATAAATAATAACTCTGACCTCTTGGACCTTACATTCCAGTTGTAGACAAAGACATTGAAGACACAGAAAGGAAAAAGATATACCCAATTCTGATAAAGGCAAGAGAGTTAAAGAATTAGAATAAGGTGACAAGGTAGATGAAAAAGTGACTACTTCAGTTTGGATAGTCAGGAAGGACTTCTCTGAGAAAGTAATATTTGAGATGGAGATAAGAATCTGCCAGACAAACTCAGAGCAGTTCCAGGCAGATAAATCCCCCTGGGGGAGAATGAGGTTGATATGTCAAGAACAGAAACATAGCCTGTGTAGGTGCAGCTTGGTGAGGGAAAGAAACAAGATCAGAGAGGAAGGAAGAGGCATAATGAAAATAGGATTTTTTAGGCTAGGGAAGAGATCTCAGTTCTTTCCAAATGTGATGAAATAACTCTGCTAACAAGGACTTTCCAGGTAGGGCCTACAGATGGAATGAAGGCTCTGCCCCTCCTCTGGACTAACCCTGAACCTTAATCCTTGGAACTAGCCAACCTTGTGATTTCTCTAGTTATAGCTTCATCCCAAAGACCAGACTATCTAAAACTGGGTTTAGCCATCAAGCCAGAGAAAATATGTGTAAGAAGTACACAGAGGTAAGAAGTAGATTATTTATATGTTCATGAGAGACAAACATAAAACCCAGGAGAGTCTAATGGAAAGTTGATAATCCGATCATTAGAATGTAAGCTTCATGAAATCAGGGACTTTTTCAGCCACCTTTATTACTAGCTCTCCTGTATCCATCATGGTGCCTGATCATACACAACATGTACCTACTGAGGGCTTCCCAGGGCACTAGTGGTAAAGAACCCACCTGCCAATGCAGGAGACATTAGAGACAGGGGTTCGAGCCCTTGGTCAGGAAGATCCCCTGGAGGCGGGCATGGCAACCCACTCTAGTATTCTTACCTGGAGAATCCCATGGACAGAGGAGCCTGGCGGGTTACAGTCCATAGGGTTACAAAGAGTCAGATGCAACTGAAGTGACTTGACACACATGCACATATACCTACTGAATAAACAAGTGGGGAAAAAATGAACAGAAGATGTGGTTGCCATACAAATATATCTCACACATCTTCAACTACAGGGAACATAATTCACCAAGGGCCTCTGCTGATGAAATCCACCAAGTTTCACCCCCTCTGCTCCCAACCAAGACTGAGTGTGACAGAGATAATATGGCCACCCACCCCTGGAGATGGCCTTGTCGAGCTTGCCTTTGACTACCTGTCAGTCTATGATGCTTCGGCCAAGCATCTTCCTTCTTTCTTTCCTGCATTAGGAGTCAGATTTGTGCTGCAGTCTGACAGTTCTCCCAGGCTTTCCTTCCTCCCTCCCCATTTTTCCTCCCAATTGTTTCACCTAATGAAGTGCTTGGACATTTAATCCCATCTTAGCTTCTACTTCTTGAAAGACCCAGATTAATGTGAAAGATTCAGGGTACCATTATCCAAGCTGGGTACTAAAAACATCTCACTACTTTGGGGTTCTCTTCTTATGCACTTCCTTCCATGGCAGGAATTAAGCAACCCTGAATTCAAAGGAGAGGACAGGCAAATAACTGCTTCTAAACAGAAAAGGAAATTAAGAGGGAGAAATTGGGAGGAAGATTCTGAAAAATCTTCCTTCAATTACGTTCCATCTCTTACTATATTGGAGCTACTTTATATCCCTTGTTTAAAACCCTACTAAATTCTATTTTAAGTGTCTTAAAAATTTAGTTCCTCTATCACTATAATTTCCATAACTCAAAGTGTTTGAGCAGGAAGTACTTTCTCATCTAGTCACTTGAATTGCAATCGGTTGATAAAGGAATCAGTGATTATGGGTTATAAAATATTTGTGCTGTTCTTTAACATGTGCAAATCTCTCATGCATCTTTGAACAAAATTTATCCTCCCCGCAACCATGTAAATTAAGAAGAGTACAGATATTATCCCCAATCCACAAGTGAGGACACTGACAGTTAAGAATGCAAAGCAGTCCCTTAGTAATTTACAGAATACAGCGCACCCAGACCTGAGTTTTTTGGCTAGGGCACATCATGTCACCTCTCATAGCTAGTCCCTGGAGTAAATACTTTTTCCCTCTTAGCTACCAATCTGCTTTCTTCCATATATTTCCTCTACTTTTCGATCGTGTGCCAATTATAGGATGAATTCTACTATAGTTTCAGAGGTGAACATGTGACTCAAGATAGATTCATAACACTGAATCTCTCATGGATAGGCATATAACTCCAGCAGGGCCACTGAGAGCCACCTGAAATCCTTAGAGAACCCATAGGGAAAAAAGTATTTTCACATGGGTTGCTAAGCTGATAGGCTGTAAGCCATAGCACCAGCACATGGAAAATTCCTGCCTGGGTGAAGCAATACAGTAAGACTCCAGGCTGAGAGGTAGAGAAAAACAAAGTCCCAGTGGTTTCGTTTGAGCTGCTGGATCCAGGTATGCCTGAAGCCGTGTATTCCAGACTTCATAGTTGTAAGAGCCAGTAAATGCCCCTTTAAAGATGAGATAGTTTGAGCTGTGTTTCAGTCAACTAATGAATATATATATTATATATATATAAATTATAATTTTTTTATATTTTGGGTTAAATAAAACATATTTTAATTAATTTCTTCTGTTTCTTTCCTGTTCTAAGAAAATTGAAAATTTGTATCTCACATTTCTGGCTTATGGTTCACATGCCAGAAAATTGAAAATCTCTGCCTTATATTTGTGGCTCATCTCCTACTTCTGTTAGTGAGTTCACTATCAGGTGAAAGTTTTGCAAGCTCAGACCCAGATAGTTGAGTGATAGACCCTCCAATTTACTTTCTCTCCTCTAGCTTGATCATTCCAGGAAGCATCAAGTCATTACTATTAAAAAAAACAAAAAGTCATTATTATAATAAAAACTTTTTCTTGGCTATATTCTTTTTTTTTCTTGAGCCAACTGTTTAAAGTCTTCACAAAGTGATAAAATTGTTTTATGCCAAAGACTTTCAGTAGTGGAATTCTTGACAAAGCAAATGCCACAGAGGGTATCGACAACATTTCTTGTGTACATGAAATTTGTGATTCATTTATTTTTATGCTAGAGACAGTTTGATATCTCTCTTTAAAAAAAAAAAAAAATCCCGCCTTAAATCTGCAACTTTGAAAACATTGACTTCTCTCAATCCAGACTCTCTTGCTACAAGGTAGTTCATAATGTTCTCTTCCTGGGATTCCAATTTCATTTTTCATCAGCTTCATGTTTTCTCATCTGGTGATGTTAACAGAGAGCCTTTTTGTTGTTGTTTAACTTCTTTTGGTGCCGTTTGTTTCACATCTCATCTCTTAGAGTGGAATAACATTAGGCTTCACATTGCCTGGCTCTCTAACCTAGCAATAGTCTCAGAGACAAGGACTTCTAATTCTTTGCTTCAGCCCTGGTTCCCAGTAGATGATAGTTGGAATGCATGAATGAATTCACCTAAGCCCCCAAGAATATTATCAATATTATTCAGCTGATTTCTCAAAACCAAAAGGCACCCAGAGGAACAGCCCTGATTTCCCACAGTTCAAGGTTTAGATGCTACCCATGGTCCTTCCCTGCTTTCTTATTCCAAGTACACTGGCTAGATTTGAATATAAAAGGACTGGGGGGGGGGGGGGAGGTGGGCAGAGAGATCAGATAGTGTTGCCCTCAGACCAGGCACTTCAGAATCACAAGATCTTGTTATTAAACATAAGAGATCACCCTACCATTTGAGAAACAGGGGAAAATATAACCAAACGTCTGGAAAGGAAAACATAGGGAGAATACTGTATGAAAGCAAAATTTGCCACTCCAAAATATCTCTGCAGATTATTTCAAGCGAAAACAATCAAGGCCCAAAAGACTCAGGAAGAATCTGTGACCTTCCTCCAATTGCCTAAAGGAATGTGAAGACCTGATTCAGGGAGGGAGCCATTATCACAGATAATTACAGTATGAACTAGGTGCCTAGATGGGGAGGAACCTAGTAAAGTCTGTTTGTTAAAATTTTTCTCTGTGTCCCATGGCCTCAGAAGGGCCCAGCAAACATTTATACACCAAACATTTGCCTTTCCATCTCTATGTACACTGCCTTCCTCCTCTGTGAAGTCCCAAACCACTACCCCCAACCTCCTCTTCAGTCTTTGGCAGAAGAGGGTATTTAAGGCAAGGTCTTCGGCCATTTGGGTGACTTGCTCAGTTTTCCCGGGTCTCTCCCATATATATATGTGTGTGTGTGTGTTATTAAACTTTTGTTTGATCTTCTGTTAATCTGTCTCATGTCAGTTTGACTGTTAGGCGAGTCAGAAGAACATAGAAGGGTAGAGGAAAATTTCTTCCTCCCCAACAGGACTGAGGGAGAAGCAGAGGAGGGCAAACCTGAGCCCTCCCAGGGGATGGTATGTCATATGAGCTGGACCCCCATTTCTGCATCACTGTGTAAATTCCCACACCCCGTATTTTTCTTTAGAACACACTGCACACTCCACAACACTCATGAGCACACTGTCTCCTAACGCGTCCTCACGAAAGACAAACGGAGCTTTGTACCAACGGTTGTAGAAAATAACTAAGGACATTAAAAAGAACAAAACAGCGCCATTTGCAGCAACATGGATGGACCTAGAGAGTGTCACACTGAGGGACGAAAGTCAGAGAAGGAGAAATGTGGTATGACATCCCTTACATGTGGAATCTAAAAAGACATGATACAAATGAACTTACGTACAAAACAGAAACAGATTCACAGAGTTAGAGAATAAATTTATGGTTGCTGGGGGGGCAGAGGAATAGGGGAAGGGATAGTTAGGGAGTTTGGGATGTACACACTGCTATATTTAAAATGGATAACCAACAAGAATCGAGTGTATAACACATGGAACTCCGCTCAATGTTATGTAGTAGCCTGGATGGGAGGGAGTTTGGGGGAGAATGGATACATGTATATGTATGACTATTCATTGGAAACTGTCATAACCTTGTTAATCAGTACACCTGGTTACAAAATAGAAAGTTTAAAGAAAAGAAAATAAAGAAGGGCAGACAATAACCACAGAAAAGGGGCCATGGGTTCTTGTAAAAAGAAAAGGAGGGAAATAATAAGGAGCAAGAATCACAATCTTGGGCATAAAGACACTTGGGAACACCAGCCAAGCTGAAACTCATACATATACATATGAATCCAAAGAGGAAATAAAAGAAAATAGAAAAGAAACAAGATTTAAAGAAGAGATAGAGACACAAAGCAAAGGGGAAGGAAAAAAAAAACAAAAATGCTCAGCTTACTTATAAGAAATTGATCTGTATTTTGGGGTCTGGAGTGGGAACAATAGCTGTAGCTGAGAATTCAGAGTCAGGAGCAGATTTAATTTTGGAGGCCCTGTGTTTCTGTGCACAAAATCCCTCTGAACCTTGCAAAGACAGTGAGCATAGCTCCTGCAGGCTTGGTCCTCTCAACACCCTGTGCAAAAAGGATTAGCTTGGGGACCATATCAGTGTCCTCCAGAGAAAATAACTAATAGAAGACATATAGATAGAGACTTATTGCAAGAAATTGCTTCACATGATTATAGAGATTGAAAAGCCCCAAGATGTGCTGAGTGAGTGGGCAAGCTGCAGACCCAGGAAAGTGGTGTAAATTCCAGCCCAAACAGGAGCAGATCAGGAACCAGGAAGAGCTGATGTTTCAGTTCATGTCTAAAGGCAACATAAGACTGATGTTCTAGCTTAAGGCAGTCAGGCAGTCAAGGGTAACCTTTTGTTCCATTCAAGACTCTCAACTGTTTGAATGAGACCCATCTACATCAGGAAGGCCAATCTCTTCACTCAGTCTACCAGTTCAAATGCTGATCTCACACAGAAACACCCAGAATGTCTGAGCATCCCATGACTCAATCAAGTTGACACATAAAATGAAGCGTAACCAGGGCTTTCTTCCAACCTGTTGCCAATGTACTCACACGTTGGCACCAGCTACAACCCCAGAACTCCACTTCAGAACATAGGCATCATCAACTCCTACCCAGGAGGAGCTGGAGGTTTCTGTATAATCTCATCACAAAAGTTAAGCAAGGGGATCTGAACCTCTCACTTTTGTAAATCACACCTCAGTTAAAAAAGAAGTGTAATGAGGGCAATGCTATTGCCACACTGGCTGTGGGTACAGTTGGACCTCGAACTTCTACATCTGTTAGAACAGCTGCAGGCACTGAGCAGACGCTCAGCTGGAGACTTGACAGCCCCAAGTTGAGGAGCACTATGCCAGGGAGGTGGGGTTCCCAAGATCACCTTCAGGTTTGATATTTCACTAGCATGACTCATAGGATTCAGCCTATAGCTGTACTCCCAGCTAGAATTTATTACAGTGAAATTTATTATAAGATGCAAAGCAATATGAGTGAAGGAAAAAGTCACATGGGATGAAGTCCAGAGGAAACCAGGAACAAGCTTCCAAGAGTACCCTCCTAGAGGAGTCACATATGATGCACTTAATCTCCCCCAGTCCTCCCCATAGCAAATTGTGACAAGTATGAGGTGTTGTCTAACAGGGAAGCTCTTTAGAGA
Organism: Muntiacus reevesi; assembly: GCF_963930625.1. Lineage (NCBI taxonomy): Eukaryota > Metazoa > Chordata > Mammalia > Artiodactyla > Cervidae > Muntiacus > Muntiacus reevesi. Next base: position 242,724,055 of record NC_089249.1, read on the forward strand.
CTCAGCACCCAAAGTTTTTATTGGGGACTATTCATATTGGTAACCCCTGCCACCAAAATTCCAGACTCCCAGAAGGAAAGCTAGTATAGAGGAGGAAGAAATTATCCTCTCTCCTAGATTTTCCTGGCTGGTTTAAGAGTTAAGTTGACATGAAGCAGACTAACAGAAGAAAATCAAACAAAAAGTTTAACAACATGTACATGATAGAGATCCAGAAAAGCTGAGTAACTCACCAACATGGCCAGACCATCTTCAGCTAAAGAGAGGATGTGGAAGGGTAAGCGTTTGGGATTTCAAAGAGAGAGGAAGGAAACTGACATGGTGATGAAAAACAAATGTTTGGTGAATAAATGTCTGCTGGGCCATGAGGAGGCAATGGGACACAGAGTGGATTCTGATCTGCTGAGTTTCCCCCAGCACACTTAGCCCACATTCTCTGCAGACAGCTCTATTCTAGGAAGAGGTCCTCTATCTAGAATCTTTTAGGCAGTTAGGGTGAAGGTCAAAGTTTCTTCCTCAGTCTTTCGGGCCTTGTTTTTTTTTTCCATCTAGAAATAATCTGAATGCCAAAGATATATTCTGGAGTTGCGACTTTTGTTCCCCCTATACAAGGGTGCGGCATAAACCACATCATTTGTACAAACAGTTAAGGCACAGTGAGAGAATGAGATGGGAAATGATGGGAACCTCCCCAAATCCAAGTTCTCAGGCACTGGCCAAGGGTCAACTTTGTCAGAAGGCCTGTCTAAGGAAAGCACTCCCAAGCTGCTTTTTAACCTTTTTCCACACAAGCAGCAAAGACTTCCTGCTGGGTGTGTGATGAAATGACGATGCAGAAAAGGCAGAAAGGGATGTAAGAAAAATGAAATTCAGCCACAGAAGTTTGCACCAAGTGCTGGACTTCCCTCTGCCACAGTATAAGGAGCTTCAAGTTATGCTGCTGCCGATGCAGAAGCCTGTGGAGGGTCAGAGTGTGGCCAGACACATAGATGGTCACACAAGGAAGGTGACAGACCTTACCAGCTCCCAGAGAATATGGCCACTTAGCCAGACCATGTGGACAGAGATCACAAAGTCCTCACTGAGCAATTCAGTGAGCAGACCCAGAAGTCCTACTCACACTAGTGATCCCCTTTCAAGCAGAAATGCCACGTCCTAAAAGCATGCGTGGACTGCCTGCAGTGGGTTGAGCAGAACTGAGCCTCCCAGCCTGAGTTAAGGAGATGGATAAATGCTGCAAGTTGTAACAGGAAAAAGGAACACAACTAACAAACACTTGCAACTGAGTGAACTGATCTTCAGGACACAACTACTGAATCATTCATAGCACCAAGTCTTAATGATGCTAAATAGAGTAGAATTTGCTGCTACTAGAGCTTCTTTGGTCTCAGTAAAATATTCTCTTTTTTGTCATTCAGAAAATAAAATTTAAAACTCACCTGTAATTGAAGGAGCATTTGCAGAAATAGCTTTGTTTTTTTGGTCATGAGATTAAGCCCCTCACGCTTTAGGTTTGGGAATATGTATATTTAAAAGGTAATTATTATTATTATTATTATTATTATTATTATTATTATTTTTGAAAAGTGATTGCTTGACCATTTTTGCCATCATCTGAGCATAATCTCAGGGACAAAAGAAACCTAAATACAAAAATGCCTTGGATGGCACTGATAGCTCTTAATCTTGAACTGAAGAGCTTTGTATGCTTATGCCCCAGTGGTCTTTGCATTTTAGCTAAAAGGATGTTCCCTTTAAACATGTAAATATCTTTTATAATCAGAAAAATCCTTTAGATACCAACCCCAGGGAAAGATTGAAAAGCAAGATGGGCCCATCTGTTAGCTTGAAAGCAAAGGCTTGCAGTCTGGGAGGGTATAAATAATGTTTCTGAAGAACATCTTACTCCCTGTCTCTGATTCTATTATACTGATAATCATCTATTAGCAATTTGCTTTTAAAAAGACTAAAAAGTTGAATATCTGAAGTCAAGGGGAGTCAATATCTTTGTTAGGTTAGACAGGAGCTAGGGAATTGCCAAAAAGAAAAGAAATGTCTGCCTCAGTCTATGAGTGATAAAGGGGTCTGTCCGGAGATGTAATCATCCAGTACACAGTTCTGTGTCCTGTACTCATGGGAAGGAAGCTCTCAAAGCTTTTATCATTGCAGGTGTCTTGTGTCTTCCTCCATCTTCCCTATTACTAACAAGTTGTAGAAAGAGTTTTATTTGGCATTTACCTTTGGGGGGAACTTTTGTTATGTTAAACTGCACTTGATGATTCTATCTACCATAAATCTGAGTGTAAAAACACAAAACACGGAGGAAGGAAACTAGATTGTGTTCCTGCTGGAAAGCAGTGGGTGGGTGCAGAGACACTGATCAAGTTATCTTCATCTTTCAACAAGGCCGGGGGATGACAGTTTTTCCCATCACCCTCTTGGTTCCCAAACCATATTAGACATCTTCCTGGCTGTCTGTAATTTCTCCCCCGCACCAGATTTCTGAGTTGCTTTAGAGACAAAACGAAGCAGGCCTAGCATACTTTCACATTCTAGAATGATTATGGCCAGAAATCTATTAGATTTCTTGTGGGAAAAAAAACTTTCAGGGTCAGAGGTAGAACGCAATACAGGGTAGTATAGTGGTTATCCAAATGGGTCCACCCTCCCAATATTTCTTGGTCTTTGGAGGTGTTCCAAAGGAGATGAAAGGAAAATCAAAATGGTAGAATTGACCATTATCCTTACTTTAATCAGAGTCACTCCACCCTTATCTGTATGTATGTCCACGCATGTATATATGTATGTATATGCATGTGTGTATATGTATCCCTCATATGATTGATTTAAAAAAAAGACTCTTGCAATAAAAATAAAGTTTATAAATCATTTACAGAAACAATGAAGTACACTGTATATGTGTATGTATATGCACGTGTGTATATGTATCCCTCATATGACTGATTTTAAAAAAAGACTCTTGCAATAAAAATAAAGTTTATAAATCATTTACGGAAACAATGAAGTACCGGACTAGGAATCAAAAGCGCAATTTCCTAAGCGGCCTCCAGCAAGTAACTTCAACTCTCTAACCCTTTTACCCTGATCAGCTAAATAAAAGGGGTAACCTTTCTGATGTCTAAAGTTCCCTCTGGCTCTGGAAGTTTATGATGCTTTGATGGAGAAGGGAACAGTCAGAGGGAAGGAGTCAAACTGTCATGAATGTAGAGAACTCTCCCCAGAAATCAGAGCAGTCATCAACACCTTCAGAAAAAGTGAATTGCCTTTTCCTATAGTGTATCAAATGTAATACTTGGCAAAATGCCTCTCCAAGCCATGTCTGAGCCGCCAGACAATTTCTGAGACACCTGCTGGGCTAGAGGAAATAATAATCCAAGCCTTGTATTAAGTGAAATAGCTTTTCTTCCCTAAAGACTCTTCTCTTCACTTCCATGCCCCTCCCCACACTGTTGTGCCCAGCACTAGTCCACTTGTGGAGCAAGAGAATTCCACATCACCACGGAGCATTCAGAGGGATTATGGGCTGAGATTCGAGACTGATTGGCAGCCAGCTCTCTAGAAGGGGACAGCCTATCAGCAGACCATGAATGGAGCCAATGTATCTTCAGCTCATTTAGCCACTTTCTGGAACTTTCCCTCCTTGAACTCTTCAAGCACCAGGCATTAATCTGACAACCATGTGATTCTACGGTAGAAGCCCAGTTTACAGAGATGGGTAAATCACGGTCCCCATTCCAAGGAGCCCCAGGCCTACAGATACCCATGTACAGTGATATGCTGATAGGCAAGGGCAAGGATGTTTTGGCATCACTCTCCACCCAGTGTCTAACAAAATACCTGATACTCAATAAATAGTAGGTACTCAACAAAGGCTTGTAGAATGAATAAATGAACCTAACAGAATGCAGAAGGGGGAGTAATTAATTTTGACTGGTTGCAGATGGAAGAGCAAGCACCTGGAGCTATAGGACTTATTCATTGAAAGGCTCTGATAAGGTATAAAGTGCCTGATGAGATTTGTTGCTATTCTAAGTAGCTATTCACCTTTTCAGAATACAGGCAGGATATTTAAGCCAAAGGAATAAATCTCTAATGGGAAAGGTACAAACACAGCTGAGTGGGGTTTCTGAGGGTTGATTTGTTTAGCTTTTAGGGTAGAAAAGAGAACACTAAAATGTTTAACTCAAAATCTAATATTTACCCCATGGATCACCCCTTTTTTTGCATTGCCCTCAACCCTGCCTTCCAGGAATATGTACCTATGGTTTAAAAGAAATGGTTTAAAATTTGATGCCAAACGCATTTATTTATTGAGATGTGCCAAAACACCAGAACATCAAAAATATGATTAATCAATTCTAATTTACTCAAACCTTCCTCTCCAAGTATAATTAAGGGTGTTGGATAAAATACTGTATTGCAGATAAAATACTGGATATCCAGTTAAATAATAATTTCAAACAGTGAATATTCTTTTGTTCAAGTACATCCTAAATACTGCATATAACATACATAACCTCACAGAACAGCTAAGTCCATCAATCCCAGTTGAAGGGAGAGTAATTAAACACAATGGAGAGCTGTGTCCTTAATGAAAGTTACCATTAATCCCAATGCTCATGTGTTAATTTTTTCACACTTTCCCATATATTCCCATATCCTTGGAATTTCATTAGTCCTACAAACATTTCCCTCTCTGGGATAGTCTTGTGAAATCCTTGACCAAAATGGAGTGAGTCCAAATAGACAGTCCTAAGGAGAAAGGTTTAGTAAAGTTTGACTGATAAAGACAGCCTGTTACAAGCAGCAGCCGACAGCCTGGCTCATGATAGTAACTATGGACCCCTTCGTGGTATCTGCAAACACTTCAAAATCCCCTTAACTACTCCACAGGCCACAGGTCCCCACAAGTTACACTTCTCCAGCACGGACCTGCCCCCAAGTCACAGTTGCTTGGAACTTCTGAAAATTTGGAAATAAGACTGAGAGGTTCTGATACAGTCTAGGCTAGGCACTTGAATAGAGGAGATGCAAATTCAGGAACGGTCCCATGGCTACTATCTTGCATTCCTATGGTCCAAGAAGAAGAGGAAACTGGTCTTTAGGTTTAATACAAAATAATAGACAAAAGCAGACATTCACAAAGGAAGAAAACCCCCAAAAACCTTTCATTCCCCTTCCTAAAGTCCAGCTACATCTCTGTGATTTCCACAGAAACAACCCACAGCCTTACAATAAGTTCCGCCCTTGTATTTTATCTAGTTCAAGTCAGTTTCTATCAATATTATGGACAGAGTTCTAGATAATAACTGCAATTAATTCTTTTTTTTTAACCTGTCTCTTTTCACAAAGGGTTTCAGGCACCCATGAATAAAGAATGGATGATCAGATGGATAGAGGGTAGACAGACTGATACCCTCCTAAAAGGGCAGTCTCTGATGGGCAAAGCAGATAAAGCACCCATCCTCCTTCCCCAAACCATCTCTTCATTTCAAAACACATCACTTGAGCACCTACTTGGTTTTGAGGTCTGTTTTAAGTGCAGGGACACAGCAGTCAGTAGACTACCAAAGATCTGCCCTCTTAGCATTGTTTGTATACACACATACTCACACACATGCATGCACAGACACATACATACACGTGTGTGCACACACACAGACATGCACAAGGTGGCAGTAATTCAGACCCAGATGATGATGGAAAAAGAAAGTCAAGTTCTAATCCAAACTATGACTCAAAGGAAGAAACTGAAGAAGTTGACCCACTGAATGTATGGAATGAGGAAATACAGATGAAATTATTTTCATGGTCTTTATCTAGGAGAATGGAGGTGCCATTAAAAAAAAAAAAAAACTAGAAATCAGAAAATGTTGAGACTAATCTCCTGTTAAGCTCCATGTACAGCACAACTTTTTCTATTGTTATCTTCAAATTATCAGCCGTCCTCCATCTTTCAACAAAGTCATGTTTCCCTAAATTTCAGAAAGGTAATTCAAAAACTAATTCAGATAACCCAGATCTAATCAGAAAATCAGAAGAAAAAGAAAATATTCATAGGCATGAAAACTGATAGAATCAACTATTTAAAGAGGGAAATAAATGGAGCTCATAGGAAATGATAACTATCTCACTGTAAGCATACCAAGGGCTTCCCTGGTGGCACAGTAGAGAATCCACCTGCAATGCAGGAAACTCAGGTTCATTCCCTGGGTCAGGAAGATCCCCTGGAAGAGGAAATGGTAACCCACTCTAGTATTCTTGCTTGGGAAATCCCATGGACAGAGGAGCCTGATGGGCCCCAGTTAATGGGGTTGCAAGAGTCAGACATGAGTTAGAGACTAAACCACTACCCACCATAAGCATACCAAAAGAAAACTGGACCACATACAGACAAGGAAGTATCAAATAGCTAATAGTGGCATACAGTTGCAACTACAATAGATATGCTTACAGTAGAAGAAAAGAAGCCTCTTCAACAGTAGATTAATTTGGAGATTGATCAAATAAACTAGGTATCTATCTGTACAATGAAATCCTACCCAAAGAGTTAATATGATAATGTAAGTCTTCGTAGAACTACTGGAGCAGAAGAGATGTCTACAATCTGCTACATGAAACAAAGCCAATACAAAATAGCTTGGAAATTGTTGTCCCTCTTTTCTCACTTTTGATATAGGTTCCTATTTGTATGTATATTTATGATCAGGAGAAAAAAAACCTGTAAGGGTATTCACAATTCACAACAATAACACATATTTGGTTGGTTGGATAATGATTGCTACTTGTTTTCTCTTTTTAAAATGTATCTTCATTTTCTGGTTTTTTTTCAAAGAGAAATCTTATCAGAAAAATAGATATTAAACATCATTACTATATATTCAGTAATAAGTATTATTCAGTAATAAGAAAATACTATAATTCCAATAGAAATAATTGGCCAAGGGTATCAGAGAGCAATTCATAAAAGAAGCTTAAATAGCATGCAAACATATGGAAAAATATTCAGCTCTACAAGTAATCAAAGAGGTGAAAATTAAAATATTTATACCTTTCAATTTAGCAAAGGTGTTTTTTTTGTCTTGTTTAGAATATACAGTGCAGACAAGAGGTATTTAAGCAAACATGATCAAAAACTGTTAATGGACATGTAAAGTGATACCATCCTTTTAGAAAGCAATTTTGCAATATTTTTCAAAAATCATTAATTGTTTACTTTATCCATTAACTTTGATGTAACATTTCTATTTTGAGTAGTACTTTAAGACAAATCTAAGCATAAATACATATATATATATATATTTGTAAAATGTTTGCCATTCATTCATCCACATGCAAAATGCTTACCAAATCATGTTTACTATAAGTAGAAATTTTAAAACTAAATATCTAGCAACTAGGCTGTGGCTTGGTGTATTTTAGAATGTCATGAGACACTGTTGTTGTTGTTCAGTCCCTAAGCCATGTCTGGCTCCTTGAGACGCCATGGACTGCAGCACGCCAGGCTTCCCTGTCCTTCACTGTCTCCCAGAGTTTGCTCAAGCTCAAGTCCTTTGAGTCAGTGATGCCATCCAACCATGTCATCCTCTGTCATCCCCTTCTCATCTATTGTATTTATGAAGAGTTCAGGATAATGCAAAGCACTTAGATTTTTAAAACATGTTAAAAACTTGACTCTATACATCTTACACATGTAAGTTATATATGCATAAAAACTAAACAAAATAAGAAAAACTATAACAAATTAAAAATATCAGTGAGTAGTAGATTACTCACAGAACTGTAGGTAACTATAGATACTTTTTTATTCTAATATTTAACTGCATTTTCTAAATGTTATACCATGAAGATAAACTATTTTTATAATCAAATTTTCTCCCTAACTTTCTTCTCTAGGTTGGGTAGGTTTTCTACCCAGCACTTAAAAATTCAGTTTACCAAATATCATTGTCATGTCATTAGCTTGTCAAAAAGCCTCCTCTAGTTCTTCATTGCCTATGATACCAAGTTCAAAGACCACATTGGCATGACTTCCAAAGACTCAGTAAGCTGTCCCCAACCACCTGACCTACTTCATGTGTTACTCATCTCATCATGGCACCCACACAGTCATTCCTATTCACTCCTGGCCTCAAAACTTGGTCCAGGCCCTCTCTCCACTTAAATGGTCTATCACCTCTACCTCTCTGAGAACTATCACTCCTTGTAAGGTTTAGATAAGGTCCCACTCCTTTGGGGAGCTGGCCATAATTACTCTGGCTGTTCTGATCTAGACCTTCTCTGATTCCGTCTATACTGCTTACAACTCACTTTGGCCCTTACCTTATCCTGCCCTCTCTAGTTAATTGAGATGGAATCTTTCAGGTGGGCTGAGTATTGGCAGGAAGAGACTCCACATAACGATGCTCACTGAAAATTTCTGGGTATTTGCTAAAACAAATCAAAAATGCAAGTGCAAGTGTTAGTCACCCAGTCGTGTCTGACTCTTTGTGATCCTACGGACTGTAGCCCTCCAGGCTCCTCCGTTCATGGAATCCTCCAGGCAAGAATACTAGAGTAGGTAGCCATTCCCTTCTCCAGGGGATCTTCCCAACCCAGGGATCAAACCCAGGTCTCCTGCATTGCAGCTGATTCTTTACCATCTGAGTCACAAGCAAAAACTTAAACCAAAGCAAAGTGGTCATGCAGAGCAAACACCAAAGCAGCACCTCTCAGGTGTGTCCCAAATAGGACCCTTAGCTACCTATAATTTCCTCCATCAAAGCTAGGATCTTCCCTGACCTGAAAAATTTAATTTTAGATGTATTCAAGTCTCTTTGAACTACAGCCCCACATCACCATTCAGAAAGAATTTACTCAAATAATCTGTGCATATAACGATTCCAAATGTGAGAAAATGTTTCTAGATACTAGATTCTCCTGGTCCTTAAAATAATCTCAGTATCAGTGAGACCCTATTTTCCTCCAGGACGGAGAAAAATGTCTTCCATGACCAAAAATCCTAGTTCTTTCAAGCACCCCAGGTAGCCACTTCCCTTTCCTTGGTTATTGGATAATTTATAAGCATGAGGCTTCATCTCCTGTGACACTGTAAGGGTAGAATGAGAACCAGTGCTCATTGATCACTCATTGTAATCATCAGGACCACCAGCATAGTAAGCATCACCAATTTTGAGCCCCTTACGTGAGCCAAGAATGTGGCATATAGTATCCTCTCCTCCTGACAATGCTGTGAGGTAGATATATCACTTAAGCTTTTCAAGACACAGACACAGGGTTTTAAGGTCACTATCTCACCCAAGTTTGCAAATCTCAAAAGCAGTATGTCTGGTCAGAGCCTTCAGAGCCTGTGATCTTTCCAGTACTCCATGGACCTCTCTGTAAATCCCTCACATCCATTCCAGTGTGTGAAAGACCATTTCAGTAAGAAATTCTCCCATCTGCCTGACTGAATTCCTTCAAGCTGCTGCTTCAGATCCTCCCTTCCTCTTCCATTCTAGGAGCAACTGGTCCCCAGATTTTAACGCTCTTCTGCTAAAACTGTTAAATCATCCCTTGACCATCTTTTAGGCTGAATCATTCTGAAAGTTTCCTAGGCCTGATTTGGAGAGGCCATTAATCATTTCCATTCTTTTGACCCAAACACTCTTGATTCTCTGCAACCATCTGACATACTCTCTCCAGTTTTAAAGGTTCTTAAAATTGTCCAGGTGTTTTTAGGGGGAGGTGGGACATGGCATTTGGGGGTAGTGAATCTTCCATTTGTCCAAATAGAATACCTTGTTCCTGAGAGAAGAGAAATTATAAGAAAGCTCAGAGGGCTGGGGCTAGGGAAATAGCATAGAAAACGAAAACACGAGTTCAAATGAAGATGAATCAGAAACATGGGATTAAATTTCCCTGAGGCCTTCAATCTTACCAGGAAATGTGCTGGATAAAGTAGATTTGGATTTGATTTATCAGATGCAAAATGATTTCTTCCTTAAAAAAAAAATTAGGTAAGACGCCGAGTACCCTTCCAGATTATTCACTGTTGGAATTAAGCACCAAAAGCAAGCCCTGCTCCCTGACTGAGCAGGAGTCCGGTCAAGGCTGGATGCCTGCCTGGGTCTCCCTGGAGCCAGAGTTTCCAGCAACCTGCCTCCTGTGTGTGTCAGCAGAGGAGGCAGCAGGCATGGAGGAATAAGAACACCATGCTGGAACATGAATGGACCTAGAGAGGGTCATACTGAGTGCAGGAAGTCAGACAGAGAAGGAGAAATACTGTATGACATCCCTTATATGTGGAATCTAAAAAGAAGAGATGCAAATGGACTGAAGTACAAAACAGGAACAGACTCACAGACTTTGAGAATGAGCTTATGGTTGCTGGGGGAAAGGATGGAGGGAAGGAATGTTAGGGAGTTGGGATAGACAAGTACACACTGCTGTATTTAAAATGGATAATCAACAAGGACCTACTGTATAGCACATGAAACTCTGTTCAATGTTATGTAGCAGCCTGGATGGAAGGGGAGTTGGTGGAAAATGGATAGGTGTATATGTTTAGCTGAGTTCTTTCACTCTTCACTGGAAACTATCACAATATTGATTGTTAATCAGCTCTATCCCAATACAAAATTTAAAGTTTTTTTATTTTTTTAAAGAAAGAAAGAAAAGAATACCATGTTGGGAATCAGAAGACCTGGGTTCTAACCCCAGCTCTTTGTAACAAGTGGATAATCCTGGCAAGTCCCTTCAACCTCCCTGAGCCTCAATCTCCCAAATTTAAATCCAAGGGCTTCAGACTAATGAATCTCAAGCATCCTTTCCAGATCTCATACTTTATAATTCTCCATTGGGTATCAACAGAACTCAAAATGGGGTCCATAAAACACTGAACCTAAGAGATGCTCAGTGAAAAGATAGCTAAGTGGTTCACTAGGTTTGGGAAACGCTGTCCATGTGAATTTCCCCTTAGAGATTCACAGCGGATATTAGCATATTAAAGATACTGTGAAAACCTAATGTAAAATAAAAACCAAAATATGCCTAACTCAGCCCAACAGTTCCCTAACCTTACACCACAGAACTCCTTGAGGTGTTACCTCTGGCCTGACAGAATGTATTTTGGGAAACACTGCTAAGTAAAACTCTGTACCTCCTCCCTCCTCACCCCCGGGGTTTGAGCTTCATGTGTGCCTGTCCTGCCCAGTCGGGGACAGGGGGAGCTGGAGGCCCCGAGCACTGGTGTCCTGAACGGAACATGGTGAGCAGCACACCGCCCCAGGATTGCCATGTGCCTGCAAACAGAACCAGGGCTGAGGTGTCAGGACAGTGAGCTGGCTGGGTTGGGTGCTCCCGGAGCCCTAGAGGTGAGCTGCAGGTGCTTCTTGCTCTCCTTCGGTCACTAAGTTGTGTCCGACTCTTTGCGACCCCATGAACTGCAGGTGCGTACCTGTCTCTGAACATCACCTCACAGGACGGTCCTTTTCCTCAGGGCCTTGGGTGTTTCTGGGCAGACGGAGCAGGGTGGCCATCAGAAGAATGTCGTCTATTTTGGAAAAGCTCAGCTTCACTGGGAAAACCCACCAGGTGGCGCTATTGATAAAGAAACCACCTGCCGACGCAGGAGACACGGGTTCGATCACGGGGTGGGGAAGATCCCCTGGAGGCGGGCATGGCCACCCGCTCCAGTGTTCTTGCCTGGAGAACCCCATGGACAGCGGAGCCTGGCGGGCTACAGTCCAGGGGGTCGCAAAGAGTCAGACACAACTGAGCGACTGAGCACACACACAGCTTCACTGAGGTGGTGCGTTAGTCTGCCAGGCTGACAGAACAAAATGTTACCGACTGGGGGCTGAAACAACAGAAGCTTATTTTCTCACATTTCCGGCAGCTGGCAATCGGAGATCAGGGCGCCGTCAGGGCTGGTTTCTGATGAGACTTCATTTCCAGGCTTGCAGACAGTCGCCTTCTCCCTGTGTCCTCACTTGGCCTCTTCTGTGTGCCCACAAATCCCTGGTGTCCCTTTCTCTTCTTTTAAGAATGTCATTAGGGGCTTCCCTGGTGGTCCGGTAGTTAAGAATCATTTTTGCAATGCAGGGGGTAATGATTTGTTCCCTGGTGAGGGAAGATCCCACAGGCTGCGGGCAGCCCATGCACCACAACTAATGAGCCTGATCTCTGGAGCCTGTGAACCACAACTATTAAAGCCTTCAAGCCCAGAACCCCGTGCTCCACAACAGGAGAAGCCACCCAATGAGAAGCCCTAGCACAGCAACTTGTCCCAACTAGAGAAAGCCTGCTCAGCCACAAAAGACCTAGCACAGCCAAAGCTAAATAAATAATAACTTTTTTAAAAGAGAATGCCATTAAGCCCCCATGTTAAAAGACACTTGCTCCTTGGAAGAAAAGCTATGACCAACCTAGACAGCATATTAAAAAGCAGAGACACTACTTTGCCAACAAAGGCCTATCTAATCAAAGCTATGGTTTTTCCAGTGGTCATGTACGGATGTGAGAGCTGGACCATAAAGAAGGCTGAGTGCCGAAGAATTGATGCTTTCGAACTGTGGTGTTGAAGAAGACTCTTGAGAGTCCCTTGGACTGCAAGGAGATCAAGTCAGTCAATCTTAAAGGAAATCAGTCCTGAATATTCATTGGAAGGACTGATGCTAAAGCTGAAGCTCCAAAACTTTGGCCACCTGATGTGAAAAACTGACTCAATTGGAAAAGACCCTGATACTGGGAAAGATTGAAGGCAGGAGGAGAAGGGGATGACAGAGGATGAGATGGTTGGATGGCATCACCGACTTGATGGACATGAGTTTGAGCAAGCTCCAGGAGTTGGTGATGGACGGGGAAGCCTGGCATGCTACAGTCCATGGGGTCACAAAGAGTCGGACATGACTGAGCGACTGAAGTGAACTGAAAGCCCCCACCCTAATGACCCACTTCAACCTTAATTACTTCCTTAAAGGCCCCATCTGCAAACAGAGCCACTGATGGGGGAGTGGTACGAAGTAGGGATTCAATTTAGGAATTTAAGAGTGGGACACAATTCAACCCATAACAGGGGGATTCCTCTGAATTGTCACAGAGAGGGAGAGAGAAAGGTGAGCTTGGGAGCTTGAGAAACAGGAAGACTCAGAAAAGGAAGGAACAGGAAATGTCTTCCAGGGCTGAGTGGATCAAGTGATCTGCAGGTACCTCCTGCCCCTCGCAGGTAGGGAAGCGCCTGAAAATCAAAGGGGATGCCTTGTGACACATGAGAGGCTGTGCCCCATGTGCTTTCCAGGGAGCAGCTAGGCATAGAAGATGCAGAGTCACGTACTCTTAAGATCCCGTCGGCCTGAACAACGAAGGCATCAGCTGTGAGTGTGTAGACACAAGGTCTGAGCCATACGCACCGCCCCCCACCAACCCCTGGTACACAAGACCTCAGGACATGCCAGGGACAAGGAAGGGCCTGAGGGATGACTGCAAAGGAATCACCCACCACCCAGAGCCATGAAATCTTGCAGCAGATTCAACCCGTTTTAGAAACATGAACTAGCTATTGCACACACCTGTGTTTGGTGTAAAGTTCACACCTGACACTGACATTACTCCCTGGGGGCCAGGGTAGACTCCATGGGGAGCAGAGTGAGAAGCAAGGTCTCAAGGGGCAGGTCCAAGCCTGGGAGAGAGAGATTCAGAGGATTCCCAGCAAGGCTGGACCACAAAAGTTTGGACCAGTCAAAATTCATGACACAGGATTTGTAATAATAAGCAGTATAGTAAATGCTGATTCCTTTGGGACAACCAAGCCCTGTAACTCAGTCTGGCTTAGCTGCCCTCTTTGACTTGTGGAGGAAATATTAGTTTCCTGACATAAAAAATTATCACAAACTTGATAACCAAAATCAACAGGAATTCTTCCACAGTTCTGGAGGTCAGAACTCCAAAATGAAGGGTTACCTGATTTTGTTGACAAAAAAAGGATGTTTACAGGGCCATCCTTCCTCCAGAGGCTCCTGGGAGAATCTGTTCTTTGCCTCGTCCAGCCCCTGGAGACTGCAAGTGTTCAATGGCTTGAGGTTACATAGCTCCAATCTCAGCCTTCATCATCACACCACCTCCTCCTCCTCAGAGTGTCTCCCAAAACTTCCCCTGCCTCTCTCTTGTAAGGATGTATGTGACTGCATTGAGGGTCCACTGGATAGTCCAGGAAAAATGCCCCCTCTTCAGATCTGTAACTGAATCACAGTGTCTGCAAAATGAGGTCCATTCACAAGTTCCAGAGCTTTGACACAGATATCTGTTGAAAGGTCATTTTCAGCCCACTACAGGAGGGTCAAGATCTTGGGAAGCTTGTGACCCACCCCCCACCACCATAGCTCCCAGGACTAGGCCTGGTACATAGTGTGGTGGGCTCTTGAGATTTGCTGAGTGAACAAGTTTGTTGGAAGCAATGTGATGAGAAGTAAAGCCATGGGCTAGGCTCACCCTTGAAAAGACTTATCGGTGGACTGTAATTTTTTTAATTTTTAACTAGATAAACCTACATACAAACACAAAAGTTGGAAGTGGGGTCACGCATGGAAGGGACCCCACCTAGAACTTCCAGGCTTTTCAATTGCTATGTGAGGAGATGAAAGAAAATGCCATTAACTTTCATAATCATTTCATAAAAGAAAGAACATTTTAACACCAAAAGGAAGGTCATTGCCTCAGAATAAAAGACAGTCCTTGAAATTAAATAAACCCAGCCTCATTAAAAATTCACACACAGTCCTTTTTTTTTTTTCTTTCTCAGTTTGCCACAGACAAATGAAAATTCCATCATAGACCCATTCCAGTTTGCAGATGGGTGTCTGGAAGCAACCACAGAGGGAAAACGTTAGAAGAGAAAAAGCTGAAACCGAGCAGGCCCCTGTGGGGCTCCTGGACACAAAAGCCTTTCTTTGTCCCTCATTTCTTGCTTGTAGGAAACAGGCTTCATTCAGCCTCCATGACCTTCCCTGAGTTCCAAAGGAAGGATAGGTTCAAACAGTTGCTAATCACAGAAGGAAGAGGATGCAGAGACAAGGCAGGAGCAGTGAAGAAACCCCAGCTTGGGGTAGGGTCCCGGTTCCTCCTCAAGGGACACCCATTAGCGATATCTGAGCTGTTCTGCAGACACTGAAGCCCCCACCAGGTGGAAGAAGTTAACTCTATGCTGTCCACAAGCGCAGAGACCACAGGCCTGTTGGAACCAGAAGGTTGATGATGCTGACTCCCAATTACCTCACCGCCAACCAATCAGAAGAATGTCCATGAGCTGATCACACCCTCCTCTCTGAACCATTGCTGTAAACCTCACTACCACCCTCCAGGGGCGACGCACAGTTTTGAGGGCATTAGCCCACTGTGGCCCTTTTTCCTGGGGAAACAATCAAGCTATTCTTTTGTACTTCATCCCAGACTCTGTCTCTGAGATGCTATTCCGTACCAGGGTACAGAGGCCGAATTTTAGCTACAAAGCTACTCAACTCCAAGAATGAAGGAATGAGCACATGTTGTTCAGAGTGCCTCCTCCTCCCCACAACGCCATCAGAACTCCAGGGCATCCGCCCACCTGCACCCTTTGCTGCCATGAAGCAGATGTGTACGTTCTTCAGTAGCCTCTCCCCTTGCCAGAGTCCACCCCAGAGCTGTGCCAGCAGCGTCCGCTTCCTAAGGACCTCTCTGTTCCCCATCCCTGGGCCTAGGTGAGGTGAGCTCCAGGTGCTATCATCAGGGAAGCCACTAGGGAAGGAGGTACATTCCCCCAGGTGCTATCTAACCAGGGGGATTTCACTGCTGAGCTCCACGAAGCTTTCAGAACACCTCAGAGGAAGAAGCCACTGGATCCCAAGAATCAAGCCTGTGAAGTCCCTGGGGCGATGCCAAAAGTCACCTCTGATCCCTGAGAAGAACTTAGGACTTTGACCGGGAATTTGCACAACCATCAGGGCTTCTCAGGTGGCACAATGGTAAATAATCCACCTGCCAAAGCAGGAAATGCAGGAGATGAGGGTTCGATCCCTGGGTCAGGAAGATCCCCTGGAGAAAGGAATGGCTAACCACTCCAGTATTCTTGCCTGGAGAATTCCGTGGACAGAGGAGCCTGGCGGCTACAGTCCATATGGTCGCAAAGAGTCAGATGTGACTGAGCATGCGTGCATGCATGCTAGAAGACAAAAAAAGACCAAGTTCCTTAGAAATGAGCCGGATGAGGGGCTGAAGGAGGGGGACAAGGTAGGTGCTGTCCAGTGAGTATAAACCTTCAGTTATGCTCAGATAGATTGCATATTTCCACGGCACATTAAAAAAAAAAATTTCAATTATGCAAGATGAGTTATAGAGATTTGTACCTACAGTTAACTATACTGTATGTACACTTAAACATTTGTTGATAAAATTAACACACAGAAATCCCTTGCATTCCTATATACTAACAATGAAAAAACAGAAAGAGAAATTAAGGAAACAATACCATTCACCATTGCAACAAAAAGAATAAAATACTTAGGAGTATATCTACCTAAAGAAACAAAAGACCTATACACAGAAAACTATAAAACATTGATGAAAGAAATCAAAGAGGACACAAACAGATGGAGAAACATACCGTGTTCATGGATTGGAAGAATCAATATTGTCAAAATGGCTATTCTACCCAAAGCAATCTATAGATTCAATGCAATCCCTATCAAGCTACCAACAGTATTTTTCACAGAACTAGAACAAATAATTTCACAATTTGTCTGGAAATACAAAAAACCTCGAATAGCCAAAGTAATCTTGAGAAAGAAGAATGGAACTGGAGGAATCACCCTGCCTGACTTCAGACTCTACTACAAAGCCACAGTCATCAAGACAGTATGGTACTGGCACAAAGACAGAAATATAGATCAATGGAACAGAATAGAAAGCCCAGAGATAAATCCACGAACCTATGGACACCTTATCTTTGACAAAGGAGGCAAGGATATACAATGGAAAAAAGACAATCTCTTTAACAAGTGGTGCTGGGAAAACTGGTCAACCACTTGTAAAAGAATGAAACTAGAACACTTTCTAACACCGTACACAAAAATAAACTCAAAATGGATTAAAGATCTAAATGTAAGACCAGAAACTATAAAACTCCTAGAGGAGAACATAGGCAAAACACTCTCTGACATAAATCACAGCAAGATCTTCTATGACCCACCTCCCAGAATATTGGAAATAAAAGCAAAAATAAACAAATGGGACCTAATGAAACTTAAAAGCTTCTGCACTACAAAGGAAACTATAAGTAAGGTGAAAAGACAGCCCTCAGATTGGGAGAAAATAATAGCAAATGAGGAAACAGACAAAGGATTAATCTCAAAAATATACAAGCAACTCCTGAAGCTCAATTCCAGAAAAATAAATGACCCAATCAAAAAATGGGCCAAAGAACTAAACAGACATTTCTCCAAAGAAGACATACAGATGGCTAACAAACACATGAAAAGATGCTCCACATCACTCATTATCAGAGAAATGCAAATCAAAACCACAATGAGGTACCATTACACGCCAGTCAGGATGGCTGCTATCCAAAAGTCTACAAGCAATAAATGCTGGAGAGGGTGTGGAGAAAAGGGAACCCTCTTACACTGTTGGTGGGAATGCAAACTAGTACAGCCACTATGGAAAACAGTGTGGAGATTTCTTAAAAAACTGGAAATAGAACTGCCATATGACCCAGCAATCCCACTTCTGGGCATACACACTAGGAATCCAGATCTGAAAGAGACACGTGCACCCCAATGTTCATCGCAGCACTGTTTATAATAGCCAGGACATGGAAGCAACCTAGATGCCCATCAGCAGATGAATGGATAAGGAAGCTGTGGTACATATACACCATGGAATATTACTCAGCTGTTAAAAAGAATTCATTTGAATCAGTTCTAATGAGATGGATGAAACTGGAGCCCATTATACAGAATGAGGTGAGCCAGAAAGATAAAGAACATTACAGTATACTAACACATATATACGGAATTTAGAAAGATGGTAACAATGGCCCTATATGCAGGGCAGAAGAAGAGACGCAGAAGTACAGAACAGACTTTTGAACTCTGTGGGAGAAGGTGAGGGTGGGATGTTTCGAAAGAACAGCATGTATATTATCTGTGGTGAAACAGACCACCAGCCCAGGTGGGAGACATGAGTCAAGTGCTCGGGCCTGTTGGGCTGGGAAGATCCAGAGGAATTGGGTGGAGAGGGAGGTGGGATGGGAGACCGGGATGGGGAATTCGTGTAACTCTATGGCTGATTCACATCAATGTATGACAAAACCCACTGAAAAATAAAAAAAATAAAAAAAAAACATTTGTTGAGGTAGGCCTCATTATCTATTCTAACTCCAATTTTTAAAATTAAAGAAAATAATTTTTTAAGCTAGACTCTTAAACCCAGTAACCCTACTGCCAGGAATTACGAGAAAACACCAGAGATCCGTCTGCATTTTAGGTATAAGAATGTTTGTTCTAGTTATATGTAACAGGAAAGCATTGGGAAAACAGGAAATGCCAACGTGTTGGATTATCTTACAGCTAATAAAGGTTACCCTGTAAAAAAAGAACTCTTAATAACATTTAGAGAACAGTGACAGAATAGTAAGTCGAGATATTCTCTGGTGGTGTTGTCACTGTATAGAAGGATTGGCGAGAACAGGAGCTACTGTGGCTTGCTCTCCCTGCGTCCCTTCCTTGCCCACACAAGCCACGGCTCTGCTTGCTGGCCTCAGGGGAGACTGGTGATGCAAGGCAACCTCCCTTCTGGGTTTTCGTTCTAAATTCTAAAGTCACTGGGGTGATCTGCAGGGGGAAAGGGAGAAGCTGTTGACAGGGAGAGAGAAGGGAGAGAGAAGTGAGAGGAGAGGGGAGATGAAGTTTTGCAGGAGCTCTCTGCGCCTCCTCGCTTCCCGGGTCTCCCATCCTCTGTCTGTATCACAGGTTGTTGGTGGCCCCAGGAGAGAGGCGGCAGTCTGCCCCAGGGGCTTTCCCTGAGTTCCAGCTCCTCAGGAAACTGAGGCATAAGGAAATCAAGCAGCTCCCTGGATAAAGGCCATGAGGCTGCCACGTGTCAGAACCAGGTTTTGAACACAGGTTGTCCAAGTCGAGTGCCCCTCACCCTCCACAGTCCCTACCTCCATGTCACACCCATGCAAGTGCGCCCCACAGAAGCATATGGACTAAAGGGGTCATAGGCTAACCTTGGTAGCAATAATACTTCTCTATGTTCTTCTCCATATTTCCTGTAATAAACATGCATTTATTTCACAGTTAGAGAAAATTAAGCTATATTTAAAATGAGGAGCAGGGGGAGGCTTCTGTGTTCCCCGAGGTCCCAGGAAGCACCCAGAGCTCAGAACAGCCCCAAAGGAGAGCATGTCCTCTGTCGGCACACCCTATCCCCCACTCCTGCAGGCTCAGGACCCTGCTCCTCGCCCAGCAGGATAAGTCCAGCTGCCTCTTTGGGGCCCCGGGGAGAAAACCATAGGGACACAGAGGTCAGCTGAGCTGCCTTCTCCCCTCAAGAACCTACCTGCCAATGCAGGAGGCATAAGAGACAAGGGTTTGATCCCTGGAGGAAAGCATGGTGATCTACTGCAGCATTCTTGCCTGAATAATCCCACTGACAGAGGAACCTGGCAAGCTACAGTTCATGGGGTCACAAAGAGTCAAACATGACTGAAGCAATTTAGCTTGCAACAGGGACCCCAAAAAGCAGATCCACAGCACTCTTCTTCCCCTCTACCCTCCAGACCCCAGGCCCTGGATCTGCTGGCTCACTGGCTGGGTGGGAGCACTCCTGGGGGCCCTCGGGATGCATAACATTTGGCTGTGCAGGAGCTGCCTTCCCAGCCCAGCTCCAGCCCTGACGTCAAATCCCAGTCAATGAGACCAGAGCTGGTGAAGGAGGCTCAGATTCCACTAAGTGGGGATGGTCTCCTAAATGCCCCCTTGGGAGGGGAGGGCAGAAACTTGCCCGATGGCCAGGAACCAGGTCAGCCCCAGGGCAGAGACACCTCCGGAGCCCATTGACTGCCAGCTCTATCCAGCCTCTGACAGCTCTGTCCTCGTATGGTACCCTCAGCGGGCCCTTCTGGGCTGCCCTACATCATCACAGCTGGGATGGCTCCCTGACTTGTTCTAACAGGTTTTCTCTCCTCCTCCTGTTGGACAGTCTGTCCTGAGCACCCATCCCAGGAGTTCCCAGAGCACAGGAGACTTTTCCTGCCTCAGGGTCTTTGCTGGACCTCCTGCCTCGCACACTTGTCGTGGGACAGGCTGGGTCTTCAGGTCTCAGCTTGGAGTTACTGCCACCACAGCCCCCGAACACCCTAAGTGGGGAGCCAGGTCCTGAGCACAACATTCCCAGGCCAGACATCACCAATTCAAAGGGTGAAACTGGCCCAGGGTTGGTGGATGAATGGCTATGGCACAGGGCTTCTGGTCTAGAGGATGATGGGGAGTAGTGGGGACAGTATTAGACCAGAGTGGATGCCTAATCCAAAAGGGACAGCCAGCGTGCAGCCTCAGTTGGGTGCTGCCTTGCAGAAACATAAGCTATGTGGCTGAATTTCTAGTTCTCAAGAGGAGTCAGAGACCTGGATTTCCCTGGGAACCCCTTAGGTCGTTTCTATCAGCTTCAAGCACTGCCACAGGCACCAGCAGGTTCTCCTGAGTCTCTAGGGTTGAGCTCCACCACTGCAGCCAGAGCTTCTCCCTCCCCCTCCCCCGGGGCTCAGGCTCTTTGCCCATCTCCTTGCCGCTGTCCTTGGCTCCACACCCCATCCCCAGGATGTGCGTGGTGGCCCCCACACTGGCCTTGCTGACCCCACTGTTCAGAGGGTAAAGCTGATGGCCCCACCTCTGAACCAACTGAAGGAAAGAGCCTTACAGGGTTTTTCCAAGGCTGCCAACACCATACAAGTGCCTGGGAGTGTCGGTGCCAAATCACCAGGGAACACAGACAAATGCCACCCCCACCCCTCGAGTTGGTGAGCTGTTTCCTACCACATCCTGCCCTCCCACCCACAATCTGCAAACCAGCATGTGCGCCCCCGCTTCACTAACTTCAGGCTGACGGATGGTGCTGGAACCCTCCTCTGGCTCCTGGGTACCAGCAAGCAAAAGCATCAGGAAGCCACCTCCTGGACTCAAGTGAGCAGGGGCAGGGAGCTGACCTGCTCCAGGCTCCATGCACCTTGGGGTCCTTTTCCCTAATAGTCTGGAGCAGATCCCAGCATTTTTCCCAGTTCTGGAACTCAGTTCCTAAACTCCCTAGGAAGGGACTTCCAGCTGGAATAAGGCCGTCCATCTCCCAATCTCTTCAGGTCCTTCATGCACAGCTCCACAGAAAGACAGCCAAGGTTCCAGCTTCATGGCATGCAGCAGGGGCACGGCATACCTTTCTCTGGCTGGCTGGTCTAGTGAGGAGATGTCCCATCCCCGACACCAGCTTCCAGGCTGAAATCGATGTGCAAAGATGGGCTTCAGCCATTAGTTCAAAAATTTCAGCAAACCCACTTGGCAGGGACTGAGCCATGCTCAGTGCCAGGTGGGCTGTACTAGCTCATTCAATCTTTACAGTAGCTGGATGAGGTCAGCCGACACTACCATCTCCTTTCACAAATGAGGAAACTGAGGTATAAGCTTTAAGTAACTTTCCCAAAGTCACACGGCTAGTAAGTGGCAGAAGTGGTATTGAACCCCAGTCCGTGGGGGCTCTCGTGCTTGAACGCTGCCCAGTACTTGTCACAAAACTACTGGGGCACTTCTATACTTATCCACATAGAAACATGCTCACGATCTATTATAAAGTGAAAGAGAAAGTGGCAGAAGAATACACAGAGATCAATCCCTTTGGGAGAAATACACATATACGAACATGCAGTTGCACAGACTAGAACATGAAAAGTCATGTCCCAATGACAAGGCGGTGGAGGACCATGGGCCAGACAGACCTTAGCTGAATCCTTGCTATTCCAGTCTCTCCTCCCGTGCCAACTGCCCACAAGTCACTTACCCTTGCAAAGCCTCAGTCTCCTCATCTGTAAATGAGAAGCATCTATCATCATTCGTGTTGATAAAGACCACCTAGTACACGGCTTCATTTATATGAAATGTCCAGAGGAAGTAAAGCTATGGAAAGAGCAAATAGATTAGTGGCTGCCTGGGGCTGAAGGTTGGGAATGAGGATTAACTATAACCAGTCCTGAGGGATTTTATTGGGGCACTGGAAGTATTCAACAACTGGACTGTGCTGATGGTTGTACAACTCTGTAAATTTACTTAAAAGTCTCTGCATTAAAGTGACTGATTAATTAAAATGTGTGGATTTTATGGCATATAAATCATACCTCAATAAAGTTCTTAAAAAATTATATGGAGTGGTGCACAGCAGACCCTCAGCATGTAGAGGTGGTTACTGCCATTATGATTGTTAATTGAATTGTTGACAGGCTTATGAAGTGGTATTCCAAGTGAATTAAAGTGTTTCTGCTTATCCATATTTTTTTATGTTTGTACAATAAACATGTATTTCTTGCATAATAAAAAGAGAAAGAGAAAAATAGTTACACTAAAATATCCTTGAAGAGAAGGATCCTATTATCATGGGGATGATTTTAATTTTCTTCCTTTGGCTTATTTTCTCTTTGGCAACAGTGAATATGTACTGCTTGGGTAAAACACTGTTGTTTTCATATAGAGCTTATTTTATGTCCAACCCTGGGCTAGACACTGTGACGTATGCACACAGGAAGGGGAGAGGATGTCCGCTAGGATCTTTTCATCTGGAGTGGAGGCAGGACAGGGAAAGGACGGATCTGGAGAGTTGAAGAACAAGAAGACAGTCTGTGCTAAGTAGCCAATATGTGCCCCTGGCAGGGCTAAAGGATCCCACAGAGGAGAAACTCCTGCAGGCTGAGAGCTGAGAGGCCAGGGAAGAGGGCCTGGGAAGACAGCCACAGAAGAGTAATGTCTATTCCCTCCATAAATATTAACTGAGCACTGATCATATTCCAGACCATGTTATGAGCTGGGAATACATGGTGACAGGACTGACAGGGTCACTGCCCCACGGTGCCATGCGCCCGGCCACACCAGCCCGACTCTGAACACAGCACCGCCACACATCCTGTGCCTGGAGACAGGGAGGGCAGGGACTCCCCCACCTCCCAGGGCCTCATCCACACCTGCCGGAAGCCCAAGAGCAAGAGGAGGCCAGAATTATGAGATGGCCTGATTTTACACGCCAGCAATGCTGCTAATTCCCGGATGTAAATCTTTTCCTTCTCCACGCATCAGTTTCCCCATCAGTTTAAATGAGAGCTTAAAGATTAAGTGCGCAGCTTCAGAGCCAGAAACCTGCAGGTCCCAGCCTGGCTCTGCCAGTGAACCAGCACCCTGACCTCCACCAGGCGGCTTAGCTTCTCGGAGCTCCAGTTTCCTCCTCTGAACAAATAGGTGACATGATAGCACCTAACTCGGAGAGGCTTTGGGGGTAGAGGGGATTAAACTAGGTAACGCATAGAAAGCATGTCAGGACACCAGGCGAATACTGGGCGAAAGTAGAGTGCAGCTGCTGCTGGCTTCTACCAGATGAGGGTTCGAGGAGACCTGGAATTCCTGGGGCAGCCCAGCCACGAAGATCAGATCTGAGGTAACAAACAGAACCAGATCAGCAACTGCAGATTTAATAGCCTAGTCTGGCTAGAATGTGGGAGGGAAACAGGCTGCAAAACCACCTGAGGAAAACAATAGAGGATGGTTCTCCAGTTAGCGGTCCTTCTCCCCGCCTCCCCCGGCCCTCTTACCCACGAACTCAGTCCATCACTGCCACCTGCTGGAGCTTTGCAGGAAAGACACCTTCCCAAGGGTTGTTGAGTCACCTCTCTGGCCGGACTCTTTGCGACCCCATGGACTGCAGCACACCTGGCCTCCCTGTCCCTCACCATCTCCCGGAGTTTGCCCAAGTTCATGCCCATTGCATCAGTGATGCCATCCAGCCATCTCATCCTCTGACGTCCTCTTCTTCTGCCCTCAATCTTTCCCAGCATCAGGGACTTTTCCACTGAGTTCTCTGGTCCTCCAATTAGCCGCTCCCACTCTTTCCCACCCTTACTCAGTCCAACACTGCCACCTGCTGGATCTATGCAGGAAAGACACCTTTCCCACTGGCTGGGGATCTTTAATTCCAGCCTGAAAAGATGGAGTCGGAGATGCGGGAGGGGTGTCATGCAGATAATTCCATTAGAAGAGATTTGAGCTCTGGAACTGTGAGACTCAAGTTCAAAGACAGACTTTTCTAGTTACCAGTCATGAGACTTTGGATAAACTATTTAACCTCCCTAAGACTCAATTTTCTCAACTATGCAATGGGAATGACAATGTCTCCTTGTAGGAAGATAATGCATGTAAAGTACCTGACTCAATGAGAACTCAATAACGGGTTTTTTCCCTCTGGATTTCTCCTCCCACCACATCACACCTCTGGGGTTTAGAAAATGAGGTATGGTGCAGGGGTGTATCATCATTCCTGAGTGCTTGTAAAAAACACAGATGCTCCAATTATTAGAGAAATGCAAACCAAAACAATAAGGTACCGCCTCACACCAGTCAGAATGGCCATCATTAATGAGTCTTCAAATAAATGCTGGAGAGGATGTGGATAAAAGGGAACCTTCCTACACTGTTGGTGGGAATGTAAGTTGGTGCAACCACTGTGGAAAACAGGGTGGAGGTTCCTCAGAAAACTAAAAACAGAACTAACATATAATCTAGCAATCCCACTCTTGGGCACATATCCAGAGAAAACAGTAATTTGAAAAGATATATGCACCCCAATGTTCACTGCAGCACTATTTACAATAGCCAAGACATAGAAGTAATCTAAATGTCCATCGACAGATGGATAAAGAAGATGTGGTGTATATATGTGTGTGTGTGTATATATATATATATGAATATAACTCAGCCATAAAAAATGCCATTTGCAGCAACATGGTTGCAACCTCAGATTATCATACTAAGTGAGTCAGAAAGAGAAAGACAAATACCATATTACACCACTTACGCATGGAGTTTAAAATATGACGCAAATGAACCTATCTATGAAACAGAATCACAGACACAGAGAACAACGGACTGGTAGTTGCCGCGGGGGTAGAAGGTTGGAGGAGGGGTGGAAGGGGAGATTGGAGTTGGCAAATGCAGGCTTTTAAAGACGGAATGGATAAGCAGCAAGTTCCTACTATATGACACTGAGAACTATGTTCAATATCTTATGATAAATTATAATGGAAAAAGAATATTTTAAAAACGTATATATATGTATTTGAGGCACTTTGCTATACAGCAGTAATTAACACAACACTGTACGTAAACTCTACTTCAGTTAAAAGAAATACAGATGCTCAGACCCCACTGAAGTTGCTCTGGATCTCCTCTCTGGGGGTGATGGCCTAAGAATCTGCATTTTAGCTAAGTCTCATGCAACTCTTACACCCCAAGGTTTAGAGTCACCCGCACAGCGCAGAGAAACCCAGGTAGGAGTTGTGGTTCTACCAGAAGGGCTTGTCCTTTGGTGTCTGTCCGTTTCTGTTTCCCTGCCCGTGAAATGTGGCCAAGACTCCTGGCCAGCAATCCTCACAGTGGGGGGCAGGGAGGATGCCCTTTGGAGACTGTGGTGCCCGTATTAGCAGGAGAAGCAGGGGTGGTCAGGACAGCAGGGGCTGAGAGCTGATGGGGAGAGGAGGAGCAGGCACAGCTCCCTGACCTCTCTTTCCAGGAAGGGCCAGAAAGCCTGTGTGTGCAGGCAGATGAGCCTGACTCTCAGCCCCCACAGAGCCTGTCACCTGCAAGCTATGTAACCCATTCCACCAGGTAAAAGGTAGGAGACAGAATTCCAGCTTTGGCATGCCAGCCCCCTCCAGCAGCCACCACAGTAGACTGGTCTTTTCTGAGAAGCGGGTCAGAAGCGAGGGGAAGAATTTGGGGTGTGCCTGGGATATGCTGCCAGGGAGAGCAGCAGCCTCTCCTGCACCCTCCCAGGTCACCTTCCTCTCCCCCTTCTCCTGGCTGGACTCACAGCCTCCCTGAACCCTGGAGACAGATGGAGTCTTCACTTTGCAAATGGTAAAATCAAGGCCCACAAAAGGGATGAGAGACCCTTGCCCAGCATCTCTTAGTAAATCTCAGCCCACTAAATCCTCCTGACAGTTACAGAGCAGGCAGGGTAAGGATGAATATTTCCATCACAGAGAGGAGAAATACAGACCAGAGATGTAGCTATGCAATTAACCCAGAAGCACACAGCAGAGCTGAATTTCAAACCAGGCTCTCTTCTTACTACCAAGTCATGTGTTTATATTCCCGCTGCAGGTGAGACATTGGGCCCGATGACCTCCAGGCCTCCTCCAGGTCTCCTTTTTATGATGCCGGGACCATACTTCTTTCATATTTATCTCCCTTTACTTTCCTCAAGAAATCCACAACTTAGGCCTCCTCTCTGTCCTCTGAGCAAACCTCAAAACTGCCTGTTTGTTTCCCTCTGTTCCAAATCTCCCTCCACCCATCCAATCTCATGCTCTTTTTGCATATTTTTGGAAATTCTCCAGTCCTTCAAAACCCAGTTCAAGTCACAACTGCTCCAAGAAGCCTTCTCTAGTCTCCCTGGAGAAGAATAATATCAACTTGGTGTGGAGCAGGGCAATGGGATCAGAAATGTCAGCTATTTAATCCCTGAGCATGTGACTCAGAACTTGTGCTCAGAAATGCATGCACTTGTATTATATACATTGTGTCCATGCACATCATACACCTGTTTCCACATTCCCTCACTTACTCTCAAAAGCTCCCCATGGGGCAAGAACCCACAATGTGGCCATCCTACAGATGTGGAAACCAAGGCTGAGTGTGCTGACGTGATGCACTTAAAGTTATTCCAGAAGCTGTCATCCTGCAGAGAAAGGCTCAGGAGGAAACACTTAATAAAAACCAGTGTGAAGAGGGGAGAGTGTTACAGGGAAGCAGGTTTCAGAGCAACATAAAAAGAATGTGGAATGAAAACCCCATGAGGACCTGCAGTCAGAGCGCCCAGGGTCCAGAAGGCGCAGCTGTGACAGCAGCTGGTTAAACGGCACAGGACCTAGGCAAGCCTGGTCTGTCAGCACAGTCATCTTTTAAGAAAGACAGTCTCCTCACTCATCACAGGAGTCAAAAACCAGGAGTGAGTCCTAGGCAGGCTCACACTGGCCTGGGACAGCAAGCAAGCTAGATTCCAGAATCTATGTGCTTTCTGGTGCGGGGTCCCCACTTATCCACAGGGGATTCATTCCAAGAGCCCCAGGAGATGCCCGAAACCAAATAGCACCAAATCCTATATAAATCAATACGATGATTGTTCCTATGACTACATACCTATGATAAAGTTTGGGCACAGGAAGAGATTAACAACAATAACTAGCAATAAAATAGAACAATTATAACAATATACTGTAATAAAAGTTACATGAACGTGGCCTTACTTTCTCTTGAAATATCTTATTGGACAAGTTTAATGCTTTTTCCATCTTAACTGAGCACCTATCCCACACTGTGGTAGCAAATTTTGCAATTTGAGGCACAATAGTAAAACTAGCACAAATTGCTTTTTCCTTCTTCACAATTTCACGGATAGAAGATTCATTCTTACCACAGATATTAGCAACCTCAGCAAACAATTTCATCTTTATTAAGTCAAGAAATGTCCCCTTTTCCCTTAAACAGAGCATTTTATCATTTCACTTTGGTATATCCGAATTGCCAGCATCACTGCTCTGGGGCTTTGGGGTCATTAGTAAGTCAAATAAGGATAACTTGGACACAAGCACCATGAGACCACAAGGTGGTCTGAAGCGAAGTTGGTTACTGAGTGACTAATGGACAAGTTAGCTGAACACAAGGGTGATTCATGTCCTGGGCAGGACAGAGCGTGACAACCCGGGATTTCACCACACTACTCAGGACAGCGTGCAATTCTGGAATTTTCCATTTA
This sequence comes from Muntiacus reevesi, assembly GCF_963930625.1. Taxonomy (NCBI): domain Eukaryota; kingdom Metazoa; phylum Chordata; class Mammalia; order Artiodactyla; family Cervidae; genus Muntiacus; species Muntiacus reevesi. The sequence continues at coordinate 242,752,147 of NC_089249.1, forward strand.
TCATTTTTAGACCTCAGTTGACCACAGAAAGGAAACTGCTGCAAGTAAAAGTAAGGATAATGGGGGACTATACACAACTGACATATAGTTTTCAAAGCTGTTCAGAAATACTTACTTAGAAGGCTCCTCTACTGCTGGTCTGGCTCGTGGCCATTGTCCTGACTTGCCGCCGTCCTGGGTACCCAGACGCCCTCCTGTGGTTCAGTCAACTCCGACACTCCTGGACCCCTGATTCTGTAGAAACCCACTTCAAGTCTTCCCCATCTTCAAAAGCTCCATGTGAAAATGACAGTGTGTCTGGAGGGGTTTGTTCCTCAGTAGATTCATGGCTCAGTGCCAGAACAAAGTCCTGGACAAATGGAAAGTACAGCATGGAGAAAGGGGCTGGAGAAGAGGTGGGCACCCTTTCACCCAGTGAAGTCTGAAGGTCCCTCTGCAGGTGTTGGGGGTCCAGTGAGACTGGGACTCCCCAGAGTCCCAGACACAGATGCTGCCTCCCCCCCAAGTTAGCTGTCGGAGAGGAGAGCGCAGGAGGGCTCCTCCTACCCGGGGACCATGCTGGTCCCACTGGCTTGGAGTCCTTCTCATCCACAAGCTCCATTCATCACCCCTTGTCACCCTTCTAGGTCCGACTCTGAGTGGACCTTCCCTGGCGTGGTCTTCCAGAATCCCAGCTCTCCTCCCACCCCGCCCCAGAGCTGGAAGTGAGCTCTCCTTCCATCCTGCATCCCTCCCCCTCTCCATCACATCCACCTGGAGCCAGGCCAGGAGCAGGCTCTGATCCCCTCAGGGACCTCTCAGGGTCTTGGAGATGCAAAAAAAAAAAAAAAAAACTTTTTCTAAAAGCATGAGTGAGTAAGTGAGGTCAATCAAGAATAGAAGGAGCCAGCTGTTCTATGGTCCTGACCCTGTAACAGAAGCTGATTGGTGACAGGGTATCCAGGCAGGAGAATGCGAGTCATTTGGGTTTATCTTGTCTACCTGAGAAGGCACCTGGCAGGCAGCACCAGCAAATGCAAGAGAAGGGCGGCCGGGTTTGAGACCACAAAGAGAGAACAGCTAGAGACTGTGGTCAGGGGCGACTGGGTTCCCCAGTGGGTTCAGCACTGCTTCTACACAACGGGTCCATGGAAGCCTAGGGTGAGAGGTGATGTGTGAGAACAGAGGCCGCGGTTAGATCTGTTTAGTGAATGCAGCACCTTCCTCTGTGCTTTTTCAGACCCACAGCACCAACGCACTGAGCGGTTGTGCTGCAAAGTCAGCAGTTTAACCAAGTGCTCCCCACACTGAATTACTTTAGTTTGTCTGCTTGTTTTAGTAAAATCTATTTAACATCCCAAGGAACTAGTGTGTCCACAGGACACACTCAGAAAACAAGAGAGTGCTAGTTATTTAGGTGTCTGTCTCTCAAAGAGGCAATCTATGATGATCTGGAAAGTGTTTCTTCCTCTGTGAAAAAAGAAAAGAAAAAGAAAGAAAGAAGAATCTGTATTTTACAGGAATTACCGCTTTAAAACAAAAGGACAACATCCCAATGGTGGACGGTTAGGTACCAGTCAGCCACGTGGGAAGCGGGAGGAATCTGCCATAAAATCTCTTTTGCCCTCTGTCCTTGACTGTAGATGCAGGCTTTTAACAAGTGACTTTTCTGGGCCCCCTGTTCCTGTTTTGTAAACAGTCACAAGGATCAAATGAGTTACTCACTAATATATTGTGGATAGCTCTTATTGTCGCAAACATACAAATTTAGTGATTTCCTTTTCCACTCACATGATAGCTTGATAGGCTTATAACTTAGCCCTTTGTGTGACATAATTTGGGAGCAATATAAACTAAAGGGCGAAAGAGAGATAAGAGGAACAGGGAACATTTACAGAGGGAGGATTCATGTGCTGCTGGGTTGCTGCTAGGAGGACTTCCTGGAGGAGTGGAAAGGTAATTGGGGCGTGACCTGGGCAGAGAGGACGATCCCAATAAATAAATAAATAAGAAAGGATAGTCCCCGGAAGGGAAGGATGTCAAGTGAACACGGGCATGGAGGTGCCGATGAGAAGAGCCTGGGCCTTGTTCACTCAGCCGTCCTTCTCAGAGAGTCTGCTCCCAGGGAGACTGCTGCTGACTGGAGGCGAGCCAACCGCTGGGAGCTGGCAGCCCTGCTCTGTCTGCTGAAGAATAGAATCATCTCCAGGTCGTGGCGGTAACGAGAGCTGACAGGAGGTCCTCGGAGCAGAAGGCGGCGTTTGCTTCCCCAGTGTGCAGCATTTGCTTCCGGGCAGCTCTGTGAGCTTCCCACCACCACCCCCTCCCTAGAAACCCCTCCAGGGCCAGGCTGGTTGGGAATCGCGTCACTGAGAGAGGCAGAAATCCGGTGGAGCTCACTCAAGTGAAAGGTGGTTGGGGAGAGATTCGGGGCATCTCAGGGAAGGCAAGCAAGGGCAGGGGGCAGCGAGACTTTGGGGAAGAATGGAAAAATACTGGGTGCCAGGGGCTCTGTCTGTCTCTCTGACTTCTTCTCTTTCATCGTCTAAGTCAATCTCCATTCCCTGTCTCTCCCTCCCTCTCCCTCTGTCTCACACACATCCCTGTTCCAGTCTCTCCCTCTATGTCTCTCTGTGTTTTTATCTCTGTGTTTCTATCTATCTCTTTGTGCATATGTCTGTGTGTGTGTCCCTGTCTCCCTCTGATGTCTGTTGCAATCTCTTTCACTCTCTAAGTGCCCCTCTCTCCCTCTCCCACCCTCTCACTGCACAATCTCCCACCTCTAGCTTCTCTCTGCTGGTGCTCTTTCTCTATTTGCTCCTCAGCATATGTGGTACCCAAATCACCACCACAACCCCCAACCCTGGAGTCTGCTTGACCTCTTAGCCCAGGGCTGAATAGCATCAGTGACCCACTCTCTTTCAAGAGGAAATCTGAATGACCCAACTCAGAGAGCATCAGAAAGGCCAGGGAGAATCCCGGGATGACATCATGATGGCTTCTTTTAAGTAGGGGTCTCAGCAGGGTGTTGTCCTTCAACGCGGCTTTTCCAGCAGGACAGAACTGCACTGCACAGCAGGAAGGGGCACACACTAGGAGTCACGGGATCGGGTCTCCTGTGAGCTCCCATGGAACAGCGGTGTGAACTCAGGCAAGACACTGCCCTCTCTGGGTCTCAAACATCCCATCTATAAAAGGAGCAGTTGGGTAAGGTTTTAAAAACACTTCTAGCCCCCAAATTCTATGATGTTCTCTTTACAAAACAGGTCTGGAGACCAGGAAAAAGAGAGAAGAACCTGAGAAGGGACAGAAGAGTGTTAAGAAGAGAAAAAATATGCCCTGTCAGAAACGATTGGTGGAAGTGTGTCCAGGGCAGGCTTTGGGAATGGCAGGGCGGGGGGTCGGGGTCACTGGTGATGGCTGTCACTCCCAGTGTGGAGAGGTGGGCCAATGGCTCCTCTTCACCTGCCAAGGCTGCTGTAGGTGCAGATTCCAGGCCTCGCCCCACTGGTCTGATGCCCTGAGTCGCCTTACGTAACTGTGATACAGGAGGTCTCAGAACCACCCTTTTGAATCACTGGTGGGACTTTTTGAAAGGTTAGAGCTGCTCTAGGAGAAACTGGGCTTCCTAGAAAAGGTAGCGATCCCCCCACCTTTGGGAGTATGCAAGCAAGCCTGCGCTGTTGCTGCTAAGTCACTTCAGTCGTGTCCGACTCTGTGCGACCCCATAGACGGCAGCCCACCAGGCTCCCCCATCCCTGGGATTCTCCAGGCAAGAACACAGGAGTGGGTTGCCATTTCCTTCTCCAATACATGAAAGTGAAAAGTGAAAAGTGAAAATGAAGTCGCTCAGTCATGTCCGACTCTTAGTGACCCCATGGACTGCAGCCTACCAGGCTCCTCCATCCATGGGATTTTTCCAGGCAAGAGTACTGGAGTGGGGTGCCATTGTCTTCTCCAAAGGCTGCTCTACATGACCTCAACTCTAGATGCTAGACCTCTAGATCTAGACCTCAACTCAAGATGCTCTAGATGACCTCAACAAGGCTGCTCTAGATGACCTTCTTGCTGCCTGTTCCCCAACACCCTGAAGTTCAAACAGAATCAAGACTGTACTGGGAACTCAAGACTCAGCTGGGAAAAAACTTTCCTTTCTTTCTGAGGCTGCTTATCTAGGTCTCACTCATCCAAGCACGAGCCCATGGATCTTTAAAAAAAAAAAAAAAGTTAATTTGGCTGCACCAGGTCTTAGTTGCAGCACATGGGATCTTAGATCTTCATTGCAGCATGAAGGATTTTTAATTGCAGCCTGTGGACTCTTTAGCTGTGGCATGTGGGATCTAGTTCCCTGACCAGGGATTAAACCTAAGCCCCCCTGCATTGAGAGTGTGGAGTCTTAGCCACAGGACCACCAGGGAAGTCCCAAGGCCATGGATCTTATGTCCAGACAAGGGGCAGGAAGAGAGTTGGCTAAACTGGTCCTCCTCTGCCTCTCCCATTATAGCTCTTGAGTTTTCAAAGCCTAGAATCTGGGTCATTGGGAGTAACTCTAAAATACTCTCTTAGACTAGGACTCACTCATCTTTCAGAAATAAGCAGAAACTGGGTGGAAGGAGGGAGTTCAGCTATAGACTCTGTCAAAAAGCCTGAGATCCTGAAGCCAGAACATTAGAAGAATGGTTCATCTCCCATCTCTAACGAGGGTCCCATAGCCTGTGGGCTAACTGGGTTCCAGTTAGCACCTGGCATCCTATGTGGCTTGTGGAGGGCCTAAATAGATGTGGTAACTTAAAGCTCTTTATTAAAGGGCTCACAAAGCACCTTCACACCAACTAATCTGTTCAATCTTCTCAGGAATCTGGGGTAGGGGTTGGTTGTGTGTCAGAAGGGGAAACTGAGGTTCAGAGAGGCTGAGAGTGGTGCAGACCTGAAGGAGACACAGGTCTCCACCTCCCTCTTTCTTCCATGCCCCCTACTCCCCCAAGAAAACCCTGACGTGGAGTGGTAGATGGACACCCCACTCAGTCGCCAGGAGGGGTGGATGCCATGGAAGCAAGTGGAGGGAGCAGCAAGCTTACTAAATAGATAGCCCTGTCTCAGGAGGACAAGGAGAAGTGACCAGGTGGGATGGAATCCTTGGAGAAAGGGGTTGGAGTCAGCTAAGCAGACAGGAGGCCTGAGGGTTTGGGTGTCAGGGGACCTGACCTAACCCCCAAAGCGACCAGAAGTTTCCTAGAAGTCTCAGCATTACCTGATAACCATAGTGGATGGACACACTGCAAAAGGCTGCAGTGATCCAAATTGGCCAGAAGATGGAGCCAAATGCCCTGAGAACCTAAGTTTGACCCTGTACAGGTGCAGAAACTAAACCATTAACACTGTAAGAGGTGTACTCAAGGCATCCTACCTGCTCACTGGCAGGACTGGAAACCAAGCCCCTCTCTCCTACCCCTGAATCTCTCTACCCTCCCTTCCTCTCTGTTTATGCCACAGGATTCTGGTTCAGTTGTGTTCATTCCAAAGTGCCCTGATCTAGTTGTAGCTCATTTGTGTTAGGTTTATGGGACTGGAGAAGCCCTGAGGCAGAGACAGTGAACCTTTAAGTGGATGGGGTCTGGCTTTCATGTTTTGTGTGGATAGGCAATATGGTCATACTCACTCATATGTGAAGCCCACCCACTCCACCACTGAGTTAACTTTGGGCAAGTCTCTGACACTCCTTAAACCTGTTTTTCTCATCTATAACTTAGAATGATGATACTACAAACCTATTGTGTTGTGATGTTAAGTAATTGAGAACCACTCTAAGCACCCTGCCTGTGGTATAGTTGGGGCAGTAAGGACCAGGAAAGTGGACACTGCAGCAAGGAGACATAGATTTTAGTCCAAATTCCGACACTAGCTTCTTGAAGTCTCTGACCTGAAACTATAAATGGCTGCTGTCAGATTCCTTCTAGAGAGCCTGGTAAAGGTGTAAGGAAGAACCCCCACCCTCAGCATCAAAGGCTACAACGGGAGGATGGAGGAGGAAGAAATAAGCAGAGAAAAAGGATGGGGCGGCATCACAATTTTCCTACTGTAAGACTTCTCCAAGAGCTGCCCAAGGCAGAAGACAGCTGCATCATTAATCTGCTTCTTCACAAGCTTCAAAGAGAAGTTGGTTAGGAAGGTAAATTTCTAGAGGAAAGGGAGAATGTTATTTGGGGAAGCTGCTTCATAGGACTCAGGCCAATGACTCTTAGAAGAAGCTTGGACCGTGCTCCTGCCCGGCTGAGGTGAGGCTGGAGAGGAATCAGGAGCAGATTCTTTGGTCTGATACAAGGAATCACAAGGACTGAACCAGACCAGTCCTTGTTCTGGGAACAAGGACAGCATCCTGTAAGTCAACATGCCCTGTGAAGCCCACAGTCCTGCTTCCCCAGCCTCTCAACCCTACTCAGTAATTTGCATGTGGTTTTTGAATCTCCTTATACAGCCATGTGACATTGATGGGTCCATTCACAAAGCGCTGAAGTCACTTCACAGTTTGCCAACAACTTCCTTCTTAGGTCCTCTTATCCCTGAGCAGAGCTAGCCTCCCCACCGCAGGACATCTGTCAGCCAGGAGAAGCTTAAAGCTGGACAGCACAGTCACCCCAGAGAGTGTCCACAGGAGCTGTGGGCCTGGCAAGTCTCATTTCCTGAGTTCTGACACAGAGAGGGTACAGGGGCCTCTCCACCTTCTCAACCTTCTGCTGCTGCTTCTCACAGGACATACTCTTCAGCTTCCCCTTCTCTTCTCAAGCTCCTTCTCTTTCATCCTCTTTGCCAAACTCCGGAAGGGGTGGTAGAGAGAAAGCATGCACAGATGAGAGACTGGCTTGACAGTGTGACCTGAACGCATCAGGGTCTGCTCCTCCATGCCCCCCTCTCCTCTGCCCCTTCCTTCGCTTATGTGCACAGTTTTTGCAACTTTCTCAGAGCACTTTCATATCGAGTATTCCATCTGAGCCCTACTGCCATTTTCAGAAGTGGGTAGAAAAGGGATTATGGACCCATTTCACAGAGATGTAAACTGAGATCCAGAGAAGAAAAGTGGCATCTGCAAAAGCAAGAAAAGAAATTGATGCCATGGGGGAACTAGAATCTAGGATTTCTCCCACACAGTCCAGGGTCTTTCCCCAACCAAGTAGACCATGACGGTTGTTGAGGGAAACAGCCGGCTCCCCATCAACCTTGACTGGTGGCCCTAGTTAAGCACCTGCCCAGGAAGGACCTGGAGTCTCTGCCTGTGAGGGAAACTTGAGGTCAGCCTTTGGGCTCCTGTGGGCTGTGGGAAGGGATGCTGGGTGCCTGGCATATGTAATGACAAGTGAGCGTCCATAGGTGATGTGTGTGTGTGCACGTAGCATGCCCGAGCTCGGCCGTTCACACTTCAACAACTCATGGCTGACCTGGCTCTCACTCCAGTATTGTTCGTCTTGGGCTCCAGACTTCCTGATAAACATTTGTTGTCATAGTTTAGCCGCTCAGTCATGTCTGATTCTTTTGTGACACCATCGACTATATCCCACCAGGCTCCTCCGTCCATGGGATTCTCCCAGCAAGAATACTGGAGTGGGTTGCCATTTCCGTTTCCAGGGGATCTTCCTGACCCAGGGATTGAAACTGTGTCTCCTGCACTGGCAGGCTAATTCTTCACCACTGAGCCACCAGTGAAGACCCTGATAAACATTATTTTTTTCTAAATCCTAACCAGACCTCGGAAACCCTGGGAAGAGCCTGCTGAGCTGGCTGCTTCTCCCACCAGTCCTGCAGAAGGTCATGCCCAGGATTCAGAGAAAAACAATCCCAGGTAAGGAGTAACTCGCACTTTAGGACAAAATCTATCTTGAGTGAAATTTCTTGCTTCTCTGCACACCAACCTGAGAACAAATAGATGGACAGCAACTGGCATCTTCCTGGCACATTCCAGCTTACAGAGGGTGTTTATGGATATTGTCTATGATGGGCAGCCGTATAAGGTCAGCACTGCTAGCCTCACTTGACAAATGAGGAAACAGAGGCCCAGGGAGGTG